>NC_136809.1:51516428-51561428 GCF_951216825.1 Electrona antarctica
TCCCCATCCATCCTTCCTCTTCTTCTTTTGACTGATGCCTGTGCATTCAAACTCGAGACGGGCCTGCTCCAAAGTTCTTAGTGCAGCCGCGCCCGGCAGCCGGCGAAAGCTAGTCATAAATAGCTTTTAACCCATTTTGACCTGAGATCAGATTCTAAAAATGTCTTCTACATCTTGACAGTTTTCTGAAAAAGCTATGTTTCTGTGTCAGTCGTTCTTCGATTTTTCAAAAATAGCAGACCTACAAGCTCGTAGCGCGCCACTCGGTGGCGCGCTATGAGCTTGTAGATCTGCTATTTTTCAATAGCTAAAGCATAACAAAATGCTAACACCAAAAGGGGTTCCCGCCCAAAATGGGTTAATTGAATAGAGGTCACTATTTGAGGATGTTTACGGCGTGCATGCACCGCTCCTCCCATGTATACGGTATTGTATACGGTATGTATACGGCATGTATACGGTATGCGTGCACCTCTCCCCTCCCAGCTCTAAGCAGGACAGTATCGACAGCGTCGATGGCACAGAGCAGGCACTGAGAGAGCCTCAGAGAGAGAGAGATCATCCCCCGTCAAGGTCACACGCGTTCGATGTCCGCGACAGCGGCCGGGCGCCCGTCAATGTCAACGTGTCCTTCGTGGGCGTGACACGGTGGAGGTGGAGCCTCCCCACTCTGTCACTGTGCGTGAAGATGTTTGATGGCTTCTTGTTCCACAAGCGTATATATATATATATATATATATATATATATATATATATATATATACGCCTGCAATTTTCACACTGTAAACAGCATGCAGGTGAGAGCACAAGACACAAGACTTGGGGCGGCGGTGGCTCAGGGGTAGAGTGGCCGGATGGTAACCGCAAGGTCGCCAGTTCGAACCATGTGGGCTCCCCCAGAGTTAGTGTGGAAGTGTCCTTGAGCAAGACACTGAACCCCTAATTGCTCCTGATGTGCTGGTTGGTGCCTTTGCATGGTTTCCGCCACCATCGTTGTATGAATGTGTGTGTGAATGCCAGGGTGAATGTATTAATGCACAGTCTACAGTATGTAAAGTGCCTTGGATAAAGGCGCTATATAAATGCACACACACAGTACACACCTTAATATCACGTCCTCACCTTTAAGGATCCCCACCTTATCAATCCATTGAATGGTCAAGTTGTCATGAATTGTCACCCATTCGTCTGGGCCCAGTAGGTCCCTACTGGCCTACCAGGAGATTCTGGTAGACGCTGTCAGCCAGTTCTATCGTTGACACCATGTTAATGCCTGTGCTGTCACGTGAGGGTTAGGGTTAGGGGGTTAGGGTTAGGGGGTTAGGGTTAGGGTTAGGGTTAACCCTAACCCTAACCCTCACGTGACAGCACAGGCATTAACATGGTGTCAACGATAGAACTGGCTGACAGCGCCTACCAGAATCTCCTGGTAGGCCAGTAGGGACCTACTGGGCCCAGACGAATGGGTGACAATTCATGACAACTTGACCATTCAATGGATTTATAAGGTGGGGATCGGCTGCCAGAGGGCAAGGGCAGGTGGTGCCCCCTAGTGTCTATCTGTGCACGCCACTGTGTTTTAACCCATTCTGGGCGGGAACCCCTTTTGGTGTTTTAAACATTATGTTATAATTTAGCTATTTAAAAATAGCAGATCTACAAGCTCATAGCACGCCACTCTGCTATTTTTGAAAAATCATTAAAATGTGCCTCAAATCTTTCAGAAAATTGTCATGGGTTAAGTACATTTTGATTACCGATGCTTTTGTACGTCTCTCCTCTTTAAGTACATTTTGATTACCGATGCTTTTGTACGTCTCTCCTCTTTAAGTACATTTTTAATTCCAGACTTTTACGTGACGTGGCGGAGCATTTCAGTTGTACGCAGTTGTACTTCTGCGCAGCTGCAGGCCTGCGGTGCCATTAATGGCGGTAAAAAGCACACCCTCTCGTGAAATATTGATCAAGTCACTCATGAGGTCTGCGTGCTGCGACGTGGTGCTTATACTGCTCTATGCACTCACTGGTTACAAAAAGAATGGACTATTGTTTGTGCTCAAGTGAAAACAATACAATACGTCCATGTGTATGAAAGCATGCAGTCGAAAGTATGTCGATATTATGAAGCACCTGCTGAGAGCCACGCGCACGCGCACGCGCTCACGCTCACACACACTAACCCTGAGCAGATGGTGCAGCCAGACCTCACAGTATTAAACCATCCCATAGCGCCACATGTAAAGAAGACATCACATTGACGTGCACACACACACACACACACACACACACACACACACACACACACACACACACACACACACACACACACACACACACACACACACACACACACACACACACACACACACACACACACACACACACACACACACACACACACACACACACACACACACACACACACGTACATAGTAAAGCTAGAAGCCCTTATGGGTCCATTTCTCCACCACTCACAAAAGGATTGTGTGTAGTTTTGGGGCCACTATAGTAGCCGTGCCACTATAACCGAGCCGATGCAGAGCCAATGGCGTCTCGGAGCTCCCGTACTATTTGTTCCCTTTTTTTTTTACAAAATGAGTCTCTTTAGAAGGAAACAGAAGGACAGGCGTGCATGTGAGCGTTTATTTAAACCCTCTGGTAGAGTTGGTTCCCAAATGTTTATAAGCTCAAGACCAAGTATTGCCGTGCTTTTTGTTCTTGCTTAATGTAAGTCGCTCTGGATTAAGAGCGTCTGCTAAATGCCTAAATTGTAAATTGTACATTGACCAAAAAAAATTGTGGGAATCCAATAGCTGATCTCCAAGCTCGTGAGATTGTGGATCTTCTATTTTCTTAACACTTAGACCGCTATTATTTATTGAAAAATTAGGATCTAATTCACGCCAGCATTTTTTTAATTTGAGCTCTTATTTTGAAAAGCCGCCATTTCCGGTCCACAACCGGTAGTCCTAAGTTAGGAGTTTTCACACAGCTGGATGGGCCTTGTTTACAATGTAAATCCAGGCCGGAGCTCCGGAGAGCTCTAGATTGTCAGCTCTGTGCCGTCAAAGAAACGCTGTTTTGACCCAAAATGCCACCTGGGACAAGGAATAGGAGTTACAGGCGATTGAAAGAAATGGATAGAATGGATGCTTATGGCGACGACGATCTAAGATGGGCGATCCAGTCCTGTGCTAACAACACAGCTAGCTAACCGGCTAACGTGAGTAGCATTTTGGCTCGAGCAATCGAACGCGCTATAAAAGCTCAATTGCCGGAGGCCGTCGGCAATGGCGTTAAGCGCCAGTATCAAAATTAAGCTTCAATTGACTTTAATCGTCGGCAATGGCGCGGAAGCTGTTAAGTGAATTAAAATAAAGTAAAGTAAAAATTATTTTCAACCCACAGCAGAGCCTAGTCTTTCCACGCGTCAGTTCTACTCACTCCCAGTCCCGGCAGAGTAGTTCCGGGGGCAACGGATTGTGGTGGCCCTGGTCTTTCCCTAATGGGACTGATCGTGCGTATACGCTACTGATGATGTTCGCGAGACCCGAAACCCCGATGACCTTGGGATACATCCCTGAGGATACATCCCAGTTGCATCCATGCGATGTTTTTGTGTTTCAAAAGAACATAATGTCCTGAATGTTGTCATGTTGATTTTACAAAATCTTCTGAAATAATAATTAAACTTATTTGCCTCGCATACTTTATGAAGTGCATACAGGAGCGTTCCAGCCTCCAGTGTCCAATTCCGGCATCCAATGACCTTCCGGCATTCCAACGACCCTGGTATGTGACCGTCTGCCTTCCAATCACAGCATTGATTCTTGACCTCCAATTAACCGTTCCATGCCGAGACAGACAGGCAGACAGGCAGACAGGCAGGCAGGCAGGCAGGCAGGCAGGCAGGCAGGCAGGCAGGCAGGCAGGCAGGCAGGCAAGCAGGCAGGCAGGCAGGCAGGCAGGCACACGCACACACGCACACACGCACACACGCACACACAAACACACACACACACACACACACACACACACACACACACACACACACAGCGTTACTCAGTTTCTCCCTGGAGAGAGTTATATTTAAACTGCTAGAGAGGAGGCTCGCTCCCCACGGAGACCTTTTTAATCTCCAACATCTCTCTTTTCTAAACCCTAACTGGCCTATTTCTGACTTCTACCCTGCCACCGCACGCCCACTAAGAGAGAGAGACACGTGCGCGCGCACAGACACACACACGCGGGCTCAGACACGCGCACACACACGCACGCGTGCACACGCACACGCGTGCACACGCACACAATACCTTTGGCCGACGTAACACCAAATCCTTAAGCCCAAACCACACTGATGCTTCGAGACACAACGAGAGTTATACGAAACTCTGTCAGCGTTCGTTGCATCGGTCCGATATTATGTCCCGTTGCACGTGGGTGCATGTTGTCGTTACAATGCGTCCCAAATGATTCAATTCAAAAGACCTTTATTGGCATGCGAAAAACACTTGTTGCCACGGAAACCCCTCAGTTTATGTTACGTAGCAAAAGGTCATTGCTGTGTGTGTGCATAATTTCACAGATTTCAATGTGTTCATCATTTGAGGCATTTTGTTCAAAATGGACCAATCTGGCCTGGGCCATGGCTCAATGGTCCAGTCTGGCAGTGTGCCGCGGGTTCGACTCCCGATCCCGACGGCTTTTACTGCATGTCTTCCCCCCATCTCTCTCCCCATTTCCTGTCAGCCTACTGTCTGTCCCTTCATAAAAAATATAAAATAAAGGCGAAAGCCACAAAAAAAACATAAAAAAAAATTAAAAAATTTACCAATCCTCCAAACTGTCGGAGGCAATCTTAGCCAATCGGGATGGAATATGGGGAAGCGGACAGGTCCATGTTGATCACATGTCTATCGAGTTGCGGACAGGTCCATGTTGATCACATGTCTATCGAGTTGCGTGATGTATGGATAAAATGTGTACGAGTAATCTACAGAAATGTGTTTTGCAAAAAACGGCCTCATGGTGGCACTGTAACAGGCCGTTGTGGACAAACTGAGGCAGGTGTTCGTCGTTGGCATCCAGGAAGTGTGTGTGTGTGTGTGGACAGTGGCAACGACCGACCGGGCCAATGGTGCCGGAGATGAGCTGTACACAGACGGAGGGACTGATGGACGGACACACGGAGAACATGCTCTCCACCAGGCCAATAAAGGGCAACACTGACCAAAGAGAAAACTGAAGAGTGCCTCATATGCATTTGTGGTTTAAGGAGGACACTGTCTGTCTGTCTGTTTTGTTGATGCGTGGACGGGACGTACGTACGTAGCTAGGACGTACGTCAGAGTCAGATAGATTATGTTGTAGCCTTTGTTTGCTAATAGCGACCTGTTATTAGCATGCCTTAGGTACTTATAAGCAGAACTGAGAATACTCTGTCTCTCTATACTCTGTATACCCGTTGGGTTCCTACTTAGTTGGACTCTCTACTCAAAGAGGTACAGGCTTTACGCCCGCCAAAATACATTTTAGTCGACTAAATCAACTGTAGATTTAGTCGACTAAAACTAGACCAACACTAAAACATTCCAGGAGACTAAAACGTGACTAAAACTATTGAAGAGACTACGACTAAAACTAAAATCGAAATTTGCTGCTTAAAAACAACTCTAACGCTAAGCACGGCGCAACGTATATGTCTGTCCAACGCATTGTCGGGAGCGACGGCCGACGGGTGATTTCCCGCATGTCGGACCGTTTGTGTGTGGGATCTGCGCGTGCATCCCCTACTCAAAACAAGGACTATCTAAAGAGGAGACGAGAAGCGAAGACCGTACGGTGGACGCCATGTTGCTCCCTGGAAGGAAAGAAACATGCGCAGTTGAGACCAGGAAGTTGTACATGCACAAATGTAGATAGTCCTTGACTCAAAAGACCTGTTTATTGATCAATGCAGGACGCAGGAATCAAACACCTACTGCTCTCCATTTATCAGGGATATTTAATTTAAACGCTATAATACTAACGATAGTAGACGTGTCGATGTGTCCGAAGGCAAGAAGAGAGAGAGAGAGAGAGAAAGAGGCATATAGAAAGAGAGACGGGGAGAAAGGGAGGACGGAGTGACGATACAGCAGATAAACAGGAAGATGGAGGAAAAGAGAGGGAGAGAGAGAAGAGGAGACGAGAGGGAGTTAACCCGTTTAGACCGAATCTAAAAGGAAAATGGATTCCAAATCCTAATCGTTTTCTGGGAAAAAACCCCAAAAAAAACATGTTTCTATGTCAGTGGTTCTCAATCTTTTTCATGTCAAGGACCCCCCAGAATTATCAGTATTTGGCCGCGGACCCACATCTCAAAATATGTTGTTCCAGGGACAGAAGCAAAGATTTGAGTTACATTTGGTTTTTTTTAAACGTTCGCTCTGAAAGAATATAATAGATTTGCGCCGCATTTACATGATTTTTCTATAGCTAAAGTGTGCTTAACAGAGGTTCCCCAACCACTGTTATTAATACCACTAGTGGTACTTGAGCCCCCCCTCTGGTGGTACCCCGAGGAGTCGCCCCAAAAATGGAGAAAAAAGACAAAAGTGGAATGATATATATATATATATTACTATCGGAATGTCTTCTGACCAAGCCATTGGTTGAAAAGGGCTCTCCAAGCCGTGTTAATAGAAGATTTGAGAACAGATTCATCACATTAGAGATCAGTTGTGCCGATTAGTGATTAGATAGTTGTCAGAGCAGCAGCATTATTGGCTTAGGAATGGAACACAAAGGGCAGGTATATATACGCTCCTGTATTTTAACCCATTTTGGGCAGGAACCCCTTTTGGTGTTTTAAGCATTATGTTACAGTATACTTTAGCTATTGAAAAATAGCAGATCTACAAGCTCTTAGCGCGGCACTCTGTGCCGCGCTACGAGCTTGAAGGTCTGCTATTTTTGAACACCTAAAGGGTGTTCCCGTCCTGAACGGGCTAGAGAGAGGAAGGAGGGATGAGATCATGGTCCGTTGGGGGGGGGGGGGGGGGGGGTCGTTGCGGCGACTGGACGAGCCTCGCCACCCTGAGAGGGACCAGGTGCCTCGCTACACACATCACACTGGAGAAACACGTCGCCATGGCAACCTTAAAGTCACACGCGCGCGCAGAGACCAAGGCTGGCTGGTACCCAGTGTTATGTGCGCAAGAAAGCGCACACACGAACGACGCTGCTGCCTCTGGCGCGCGCACACACACACACCCTTAACATGCCCACTTTATGGCCTGCGCGTGTGCGTGTGTGTGTGTGTGTGTTTAAAGTCGCACATCGCGCGCAGTGACGGACGCTGGCGCGCAGACACCCGTGATGTGCGCAAGCACACACAACGCTGCCTCTCTCGTGTACACTCGTGTGCGCACACACACACACCCTTAACATGCCCTCTTTATGGCCTGAGTGTGTGTTTAAGAGAAAGAGGAAGAGGGAGACAGAGAGCAATTGAGAGAGAGAGAGAGAGAGAGAGAGAGAGAGAGAGAGAGAGAGAGAGAGAGAGAGAGAGAGACACACACAGAGAGAGATTGATGTGTTTCTCTGTAATCTAATCTTAGTGGCAGAGAATGGTACATCTGACAGACAGCGTAGAGACACAGCAGGTAGAGCTCTTCTCTCTCTCTCTCTCTCTCTCTCTCTCTCTCTCTCCCCCCCCCCCCTCTCCCCCTCTCTCCCTCCCTCTCTCCCCCTCCCTCCCTCCCTCCCTCTCCCTCCCTCCCTCCCTCCCTCCCTCTCCCTCCCTCCCTCCCTCTCCCTCCCTCCCATCCGCCCCTCTCCTCCGGCTGAAGGATATAGGATGTCTGTCTTATGTGCTTTCATAACATCATGAAGAACTGACTGGCTGGAAGAAGGGAGATGCTACAGTACACATGCATGTGCGCGTGCAAACGGGGCAACCGTGCATGTGTGTTGCGCGTGTGAGTGCATGCATGCACACACACACATATGATGTCTATATGTGTGTGTGTGTGTGTGCGTGCGCACACATGCGTTTATGCGCGTGTGCGTGATCATTCCGTACTCTTCCTGCATATAGTGAGAATTCCTGGCTGTAGCGTTTGAATTATTCACAGTTCCGATCAGCCCTATTACACGCCTGTTAACGGAGGGGTGGGCACATTCCCTCCCTCCATCCCTCCCTCCCTCCCTCCATCATCTGACATCCGTTGGTCCGATCTCTCCGCTCATCTCTGTCCTTCCTTCCTTCCGCTCGTCTTGCCTTCTCTCTCTCTCTCTCTCTGTCCATCCACTCTTTCTACCCCAGTCGTTCTGTCGTCCCTGAAGCCTCCCTCTTTTCTCTCCTTCCCTCTTTCTCCTGCCATCCATCCATCCTGCTGCCGTTTCTCCTCCATCTCCTCTTTCCTCCACCAGACATTAAACCATTCTCTCCTTCACCCCCTCTCTCCATCCATCCATCCATCCATCCCCACTGTCTACAACACGGTAAAAATCCTGAGCAACGATTTAAACTCGGAGCAAATATTGACCCAAACGGCCTGATATTATCGGGTCCATTTGTCTTTTTTTTTTAACACTCAGGGTGAAACGAAGACCGAGGATTTTTACTGTGCTGTTTATCGTATTCCCTTCATCTCAAACCAGCTGGCCGTAGCCTCCACCTCTCTCTCTCTCTCTGCCATATCCCCTCATTACGCCTCCTCCTTCGCTTCTCTCTCTCTCTCTCCAGAGAAGCCATTAGGTGCTGCTGTAAAGCCATCATTCTTTAACTCACACTCTCTCTCTCTCTCTCTCTGCTGTAGTCTCAGGGCAATAGGTTCCCTCCCTCCTCTGTCTCTCTCTATCATACCTCCTTCTCTACGTTCTCCCCTCCACCTCCTGCTAGTTCCGTAGGCGCTCTCTCTCCCTCTCCCTCTCTCCCCCTCCTTCTCCTCCTCTAGTCTGCGTTCTCCACCTCTCTTCCCTCTCATTTCCCAGTGAGGCAGTAATGTGTAGCCATGTGTCCAGCATGCACGCGCACACGCACACACACGTACAGCCATGTGTCCAGCACTCACGCACACACTAGACTACACCTTCCAATAGACTCCACGCACATTATATACAGTCGGTGTCACACAGTGTACGCGTGCACGCACACACACACGAGTGCAACCTGTCTCTGTTGTCCTATACCTATACATTAACCCATTTTGGGCGGGAACCCCTTTTGGTGTTTTAAACATTATGTTATAATTTAGCTATTGAAAAATAGCAGATCTACAAGCTCGTAGCGCACCAGGTCTGCTATTTTTGAAAAATCGTGAAAATATTTATTTCAGAAAACTGGAAGATTTAGAAGAATTCTTTTAAATTTTGAGCTCAGGCCAAAATGGGTTAAGCCATCTCCCTCCCTCTCTCTCTGCTCCTTCAGTTATCGCCATCGCCCCCGACTCTCCACATCTTTGTACGCCATTAATCTCTCTCCACACACACACACACACACACACACACACACACACACACACACACACACACACACACACACACACACACACACACACACACACACACACACACACACACACACACACACACACACACACACACACACACACACACACACACACACACACACACACACACACACACACACCTCTAGCATCAGAGTGAGAGATAGACAGAGACAGAGAGAGAGAGAGGGGTGGGGGGGAATGACCATTATCTATGCTAGCATCTCCAATAATTCCTCAGCAGCCTATTATCCACATGGAGCTGAAATGGCCTTTGGTAATATGATGAAATCTGCTGTGAAAAAGTAGAAATAGGACTAAGAGCCACAGAAAAACTCCATTCCTCTCTGCTGGCTTATCACGTTATTCTATTCTCCTTATCTCTCTCTCTCTCTGTATACACTGTATGTCTCTCTCTCTTTGTCTCTCTCTCTGTATACACTGTATGTCTCTCTCTCTTTGTCTCTCTCTCTGTATACACTGTATGTCTCTCTCTCTCTGTATATGTCTCTCTCGCTGTATACACTGTATGTCTCTCTCTCTTTGTCTCTCTCTCTGTATACACTGTATGTCTCTCTCACTTTGTCTCTCTCTCTCTGTATATGTCTCTCTCGCTGTATACACTGTATGTCTCTCTCTCTTTGTCTCTCTCGCTGTATACACTGTATGTCTCTCTCTCTTTGTCTCTCTCGCTGTATACACTGTATGTCTCTCTCTCTTTGTCTCTCTCTCTCTCTCTCTGTATGTCTCTCTCTCTTTGTCTCTCTCTCTGTATGCAATGTATGTCTCTCTCTCTTTGTCTCTCTCTCTTTGTCTCTCTCTCTCTATATATGTCTCTCTCTGTGTCTCTCTCTCTCCCATTCGTCACTGTATGTCTCAACAGCATGCACTCTCTCCTGCCTTCTCTCTCTCTCTCTCCACATATGTCTCCACAGCATTCACTCTCTCTCTCTGCTCGTCAGTGTCTCTCTCTCTTTGTCCGTGCAACTAAAACACTAATCCAACGCATAAAACCACACGCACATATATGCACGGATATCTGAACGCTTGCTCACACACACACATATCTGAACGCTCACACACACACACACACACACACACACACAGTGTCCGTCCCACAAAAAGGCGCAGGAAAAAGCAATTTGCCATCATCAGTAACAGCTGCTGGTGGCGGGAGGGTGGAGGGGTGATGGGGCACCAGGCCCTTCTTTTGGGAGGGGGGGGGGGGGGGTTGTGATGCAGTACATAAAATGATGACCCTCCCTCTCCTCTCCTCCTCATCCCCCCCATCCAGTCTCCCGGGAGACGACGTAGGGGTGTGATGTATGGACCCTCTGCTGATCTCCATGCTCAGCACAACACACAGAGAGAGAGAGAGAGAGAGAGAGAGAGAGTGAAAAGTGTACCGTGGTATATGGAGAATTAAGCTACGGGTTACTGAAGGAAAAGAGAAGAGAAAGCAGACATTACTCTGGTTGTGTGTGTGCGTGTGCACGCGCGTGCGTGCGTGCGTGTGTGCATGCATGCGTACCGTGCGCTCACATGTGTGCGTATGCGTGCACGTATATGCACACTTTTGTGCTGCATGGATGGTGTGTGTTTGAGAAAAGGAAGGTATACCATGCATGTACTGTATGTACTGTACTTGGGGAGAGTGAACACCGTTGCGTTGCACCACCAGAGCTGCTCAACATGATGCTCATCTATCTGTAGAATCAGTGCACACAGCATGCATGTGACCCCCAGAACGCTCACCAGTGGCGTGCACAGATAGACACTAGGGGGTGCTAGAGCACCCCCTGCCCTTTTGGCAATGTGCCCTTTTGGAAAAAAAAAAATCTTTTTTCTTTTGATTTTTCAAAAATAGCAGACCTACAAGCTCATAGCGCGCCACCGAGTGGCGCGCTATGAGCTTGTAGATCTGCTATTTTTCAATAGCTAAAGCATAACATAATGCTAACACCAAAAGGGGTTCCCGCCCAAAATAGATTAAGGCAACCGGACGGTTCCACGCGCTGCACAAGGTGCCCTTTTTTAACTTGAGCACCTGCCCCTCTAAATGTCTGTGCACGCCACTGACGCTCACTGCTTCTCATGAATACCAAACTAGTCGCCAACTAGTTTACCAACTCGCCCCGGGCGTACAGCCTGGCGGAACCGCGCCGCCTGGTATTCCTAAAGTCATGATCATCATTTTTCGACGGCGGTCGAGATCATGGATTCCACAATGCTACGCCAGACTACCCGGTCCTTCATTGCCACCCCCAGTTCCTGCATACTGAAGCATGTGTCCCTAGCGATGACACCAGGGAACGACAGCTTTCTACCTCTGGTCCGCCCTGAGGCAGGACTCCAGAGAAGAAGGGAAGATATAATCTCATTGTCAGCTCTGTAGCAGTGGCCGGCAAACTGTGTTCTTCTGGATCGGACCAGTGAAGAAACACGGGGGAAGGTTGCCGTTTATTAGATCAGTCGATGGGTGGCTCTTCCAAGACAGATTTTGCGCTCTCATTAGATGGCGGGTATAAGTGCCATCCAACCGATTCTCTTGTTTCTTTGAAAGTGTCCATGTCTCGGAGCCATAGAGTAGAATCGGCTCCTAAAGTAAACCAAGTAAATGATGCTTAAACGGTTAAACCTAACCTTATTCCTAACCTTAAACCTTAGTAAAACTGTGCCTAAACCTAAACTAATTTCAAAATCTTATTCTCAGTAAAAAACAAAATAAAGAATACAAGAACCGCGGCAACGAGCGGTCGGCGGAAAAAAACCGAGGGGCGAGATGGTTTAGGGGCGACTGTACCCGACCGTACCTTCTCGTGGTGCGTTCACACCAAGTGTTGATTTCGTCGACTAATACCATCATGACAAAGACAATGTTCGTCGACTAATACCATCATGACAAAGACAATGTTCGTCGACTAATACCATCATGACAAAGACAATGTTCGTCGACTACTTTTTTTCACCGTGGAAAACTAAATGGAAACTAAATTAAAATTAATTCTATTCTATTCAATTTGACTGGCTAAAACTAAAAAAATTGAAGGTGAGCTGGGTTAAAACTTCCAGATGCAAAGCTACAAAGCTACAACTGTACAGCTGCAATGAGCTGGGTTCAACTTCCAGATGCAAAGCTACAACTGTATAGCTGCAATGAGCTGGGTTCAACTTCCAGATGCAAAGCCACAAAGCTACAACTGTATAGCTGCAATGAGCTGGGTTCAACTTCCAGATGCAAAGCCACAAAGCTACAACTGTATAGCTGCAATGAGCTGGGTTCAACTTCCAGATGCAAAGCCACAAAGCTACAACTGTATAGCTGCAATGAGCTGGGTTCAACTTCCAGATGCAAAGCCACAAAGCTACAACTGTATAGCTGCAATGAGCTGGGTTCAACTTCCAGATGCAAAGCCACAAAGCTACAACTGTATAGCTGCAATGACGCATCGAAGCGCGAACCTGTCCAAAAAGGAGCTCGCAGTTGAGACTCCCATGCTGGATTGCTTGTTTTTTTTTAGACAAACATGCTGGGATTGCTGCATCTTTGCATCTCTGCATCAGCCTCGTGTGAAAACGCAGCATCAGTACAGACGCACGTGTCTCCATAGATCTGCTCAGGGCCGGAAGAGGCTCCAACCATCCCCATCATATGACTGATGTAGCATGACGCATGCATTTAGTAGTGTGTTGGCCTGTGCGAGGAGTCATGTGTGTGTGTGTGTGTGTGTGTGTGTGTGTGTGAGAGCCCCCCCCACACACACACACACACACACACAGAAAGCACTCTGAGCTTAAAGAGCATTGCGAAGCAATTTGCCACAGAGATGCAAGGTATTAACTTAACAACCGATCTTCCTATAACCAGGGCCTGAAATGATCTCTACAGATTTACACGTGTGAGTGAGTGTGTGTGTGTGTGTGTGTCTGCGCACGTGCATGTGTGTGTGTGTGTGTGTGCGTGCGTGCGTGCGTGTGCATATACAGTATAGCTCTGCATGGGTCGGTCGGTTGAAGAGTTCTGCATTGATTCTATAGGACTAGTTCAGGTAAACTCAACTGTATTATACTAAATCTGTGCATATGTCTTTGTGTGTGTGCCACGCACGCACGCACGCACGCACGCACGCACGCACGCACGCACGCAGTTTTCACATACGCTTCATACTTTTTTTTAACTAACTTTTGAACTAACTAGACACTGAACCCCTAATTGCTCCTGATGTGCTGGTTGGTGCCTTGCATGGTTCCCCCCGCCATCGGTGTATGAATGTGTGTGTGAATGGGTGAATGTAATGCACAATCTATGTAAAGCACGTTGGATAAAGGCGCTATAATAAATGCACCATTTTACCAGGCTAGTTGGTTCGTTGCTCTCCCCGCACCGAGTGCCGCGCTACGAGCTTGTAGTTCTGCTGTTTTTGAAAAATCTTTGAATATATATTCTTTCAGAGCGAACGTTTTTTAACTCAAATCTTTGCTTCTGAGGGGTCGTCCCTGGAACAACCTATTTTCAGATGAGGGTCGGCGGCCAATTACATATAATCTTGGGGGGTCCTTGACATGAAAATGTTTGAGAACCACTGACACAGGGTTTTCCAGAAAACCGTCAGGATTTAGAAGACATTTGTAGAATCCTTCCCAGGTCAAAAAGGGTTAAGAGACCATCGCAGTCAAATGAACACTGAAGATTGTACAGATCCCCGACATGATACACAGCACTGTCAGCAGTACTCAGATAAACCAGTGTTAATCGACTCCGACAGGTATATACATTCATTTATAATCAAATTAACACTCGAATTCAGATTCAGAGCATGAGCTCGTCATTTACATCCACATCCCACCGGAGGTTTTTTCCGCACCGCTATATAGGGTCTATATAGCGTGACTCTTCCGTTCAGCCATGCTGTAGTGTATACCGTACCACACCGCGCTGCGCCGTGCTATAAGCTATAGGCTAAGCTTTAGCTCTCTCCACAGACTCGGAGGCAATAAACAGTCAATTACCTCGGGTTGTGACCAAAGACCCTCCCCCTTATATCACCTAGTTTAAAATGAAAGAGAAACACGAGAGAGGGAGAGAGAGAGAGAGAGAGCGAGAGAGCACGACGAGTATAAGAAACAATGGAGGGAGGAGGGGAGGCGCGGAGAGGAGAAGATGGTTGATAAAGGAGAGAGCAGCGACGGTAACCCTGGGGAGATAGCAGGGAGGTGGGGAGAGAGAGAGAGAGAGAGAGGAGGGAGGTATAGAGGAAATGGTTTCTGAAGGAGTGGACCGTTGGTATGCCTGGGGGAGAAATACAAGGAGGAGTAAACAAACAATGACTATATGGACAAACAAGAGAGTCTGTCTGAGAGAGAGAGAGAGAGAGAGAGAGAGAGAGAGAGAGAGAGAGAGAGAGAGAGAGAGAGAGAGAGAGAGAGAGAGAGCACGGCAAAAAAACACACACATGGAGGAGCGCGAGAGAGATTAATCCGTTTTGACCCGAGGACGATTCTACAAAATGTCTTCTAAATCCTGACAGTTTTCTGATTCTGTTTCTATGTCAGTGGTGCTCAAACATTTTCATGTCAAATATATGTAATTGGTCTCGCCGACCCCCTCCCCCCCAATCTGAAAATATGTAGTTCCAGGAACCTCCCCTCCCCAGAAGCAAAGATTTGAGTTTAAAAACGTTCACTCTGAAAGAATATAATATTCAATGATTTGAGGCAACATTTTCACGATTTTTCCAAAAATAGCAGACCTACAAGCTCGTAGCGGGGCACTCGGTGCCGCGCTATGAGCTTGTAGATCTGCTGTTTTTCAACGGCTAAAGTGGGTTCCCGCCCAAAACGGGGTTAAACACACGGGGGCGAGAAAGCAAGCGGGACGCAGAGGAAGATGGGAAGCGACGGGACGGCGGGAGGGGTTTAGGGCGAGCGAGGAGAGAACCAGCATGGCGAGAGAGAGAGAGAGGATAGAAAGTGCAAGTCAGAAGAATAAGGGGAAAATATATATTTGAGAGAGATGAGAAATATAAAACTATAACCTCTCCTATATGGAAGTATAACCATCTCGGACAGAAAATGCACGATGCTTTTTATATAGTGTTAATGTACTGTATATAACACAGCTCTAGTGTTTACACCTATATTTTATTCCCATTTATATTCATATGTATTTATTTGTGCATACATTGTTTGTATCTTGGTTGTTTTGTTCCACGTTTGCTTCGGCGATGTAAACGGATGTTTTGTCATGCCAATAAAGTTCCTTTGAAAAAAAAAAGAGACAAGAGAGAGAGAGAGAGAGAGAGAGAGAGAGAGAGAGAGAGAGACAGACATCTGTGAGAGGAGAAATTAAAGGAAAGAAGGAGAGGAAGGATGTGGCAAGGAGGAGGGGGTGGGAGGGGGGGATTAAACGACAAGACGGAAAACTAATTATTCTGTGATTCTGCTAATTAGCGCTGGCCATCCATACAGACTATGTGTGTGTGTGTGTGTGTGTGTGTGCTCCTGCACCGTACATTCACAATGCAACGCTGCTGGTGGGAGGGAGCCGAGGAGAGACGCGCGCGTGTGTGTGATGTGTGTGCATGTGTATGTGTGTGCATGTGTATGTGTGTGCATGTGTGCGTGTGCGTGTGTGTGTGCATGTGTGTGTGCGTGCGCGGTTAGTTAATGCAGGAAAAAGGGTAGGGATGGATGGATGTTCTTCCCGTGTCCCTTAGGGTAGGTTCTATAGGGGTGTAACGATACATTTAACAGCGATACGTAGATACGTATCACGATACATGGCTGACGATACGATACATGGCTGACGATACGATACATGGCTGACGATACGATACATGGCTGACGATACGATACATGGCTGACGATACGATACATGGCTGACGATACGATACATGGCACATGGCTGACGATACGATACATGGCTGACGATACGATACATGGCTGACGATACGATACATGGCTGACGATACGATACATGGCACATGGCTGACGATACGATACATGGCTGACGATACGATACATGGCACATGGCTGACGATACGATACATGGCTGACGATACGATACATGGCACATGGCTGACGATACGATACATGGCTGACGATACGATACATGGCTGACGATACGATACATGGCTGACGATACGATACATGGCTGACGATACGATACATGGCTGACGATACGATACATGGTTGACGATACGATACATGGCTGACGATACGATACATGGCTGACGATACGATACATGGCACATGGCTGACGATACGATACATGGCTGACGATACGATACATGGCTGACGATACGATACATGGCACATGGCTGACGATACGATACATGGCTGACGATACGATACATGGCTGACGATACGATACATGGCTGACGATACGATACATGGCACATGGCTGACGATACGATACATGGCTGACGATACGATACATGGCTGACGATACGATACATGGCTGACGATACGATACATGGCTGACGATACGATACATGGCTGACGATACGATACATGGCTGACGATACGATACATGGCACATGGCTGACGATACGATACATGGCTGACGATACGATACATGGCTGACGATACGATACATGGCTGACGATACGATACATGGCACATGGCTGACGATACGATACATGGCACATGGCTGACGATACGATACATGGCTGACGATACGATACATGGCACATGGCTGAGGATACGATACATGGCTGACGATACGATACATGGCACATGGCTGACGATACGATGCTTTTTATATATGTGATGTATTCCCATGCTTTTGTTCTTGCTTAATGTAAATCGCTCTGGATTAACACAGCCGACGCGAATCGCGTATCAATACGTTATCAATTAATCAAACGTCGGGTGCGGATCACGTATCAATACGTTTCAATCACTTTTTTATAGCATACTTTCATTCATCTTTTTACCCACCCGGACAATGAAGAACCATCGCCCTATCATTGCTGCTTAGTCCCGCTCACGTGATCAGAAAAAAAAAAAAAAAAAAAAAACCCTCCCCTCCTGAAAACAGGAGGGCGGGCCGCTTTACGTGTATAAACCAGTGTAGAATGGATGCGCCCATGCCGATGTAGCCCGTGTGTGAAAAGAATCAAATTTCACCTAACCTCGCCTCACCAGGCTTTCCTCCACCTATTGGCTTTTATACTCGATTCCCCCCTCCCCTCCTGTTTCTCCTGCAGGAGGAGGGCCTTGCGAGATGGGGGCTCATGTCTCGGAAAAAAACATACGGAACGCTGTTACGCTGCCTAACACATGATCTGCAGATTCTGCACCAGATCGGCAACACACATGGACAGATGCATGTTTACTTCTTCATACTGTAGCGACCAAACGATCCCCGAGCCTACAATACTACGAACTAACAAACGAACTACAGTATCGAGAGGGGCCGCCATGACAACAGACAGTCTACCGTTGGTGGATCACGTATCGCCATGCAGAGCCGTCATAATCGGAGATCGCTCAGACGTGTGATTGTAACGCTTTTTTATTCATTATAATTGTAGTGATAAGACCGCAATGAACGCGTCGGGGACGTAATCGACCCGGGTGTAATGTATAACGAACTTTTCCGCGTCCTAAACCGTGCATGCCCAGGCATGTTCCCTATACTAGCTTGAAAAACAAAATCAGCTCATGATGACAACGTGTCTCACCGTTATACTATAGTTCTGAACCGAACGGTGGAATGGGACTTTTTATAGCCGTACGATCAAGACTTTTGCTGCCCAATGTGCCCATGACCCCCCCCCCCCCCCCCCCCCCCCAATGTTACTGCGATCAAAACAATGAAAGCAGTGAATCATCATCATCATCAAAGGATGCAGAGTTATGAAGGTTTATAGTCAGACATTGACAGGCAGATATAACAATAAACACAATAAATATGCTATACATCCTATACACCGAATGAAAGCCCTGAATGTGTACTTTTACGAGGAAAAGAGTAAACATTGATCCCATGTACAGTCTGTCATAAATTGGTTACTGGGTGGATGCACATTGCGCCCACCAGATATAACTGCAGAGAAGACATGGACCCGTACTCAATATTCACAAAATAAGGCCTATAGCGACATATAAATACTATATACCGTATGAAACAGAAGACTCTCTGCTTTCATAAGAAAAAAACTTCTACTGTAGTAATAATAAAAATCACACCCATGTGAAGTGAGTGGTGCAACTCTGTCCCATATTCTGTTCTCTGCTTATTCAATACAGCTCGCTATATACGGACTGAGGCAGAAAGTCATGTAAACCTTTTATTTACAGTTTGGTCTGTAAACTTCTACTGTAATAATAAAAATCACACCCCTGTGAAGTGAGCGTTGCAACTGTTCTGTACTTATTCACTACAGCTCGCTATATACGGACTGAGACAGAAAGTCATGTAAACCTTTTATTTACAGTTTGGTCTGTAAACTTCTACTGTAATAATAAAAATCACACCCCTGTGAAGTGAGCGGTGCAACTGTTCTCTACAGTTGCGCGGTGCAACTAAACTAAAAGTACACATTCAGGGCTTTCATTCGGTGTATAGGATGTATAGGATATTTATTGGGTTCAATTTTATATCTGCCTGTCAATGTCTCTGACTTTAAACCATCCATAACTCTGCTCGCTGTTCAAGATAACCACTTCCAGGCAAATGCAGGTGTTGCAAAAAGGTCAATATCTCCAGAATGGAACATGGTAAAATCAAAATGTATTTTTTAAATTGAAGTGGACAAGTTCAGCTTTCTTTTGATGTATGCGTGTGATTCTCACTATAAGAGAACATTTTGCTGTGGGCCCCCGAACAAGGCCTTTATGCAATGTTAAACGGTAGCAACATCCAAATAGGCCTGTCGAGATCTTGTAGCAATCAAAGTGTTAAGAGCGTCTGCTAAATGCCTAAATTGTAAATTGATACGATACATGGACGATATTGGTTCACTATGGCGATACGATACGGTACGATTCAATGATTTGAAATAGATGCAGTAACCATTTAAAATACATTGACATTGTTTTAAACTAAGTAATTAAACCCCTCTTTTATGCCAAAATACCACACACAAAAATATAGTATTGATACAATCGATTATTTGCATAACAAAACGATTCGATAGCGGTTATTTGCATTGCAAAACGATACGATACGATACATAGTCAATGTTGCCGTTTTCATTTCGATATACCTCGATTCTTGAAATTAAAATCAATTTTTCGATGCAGTTAATATATTGTTACACCCCTAGTAGGTACCCTCACATGTTCTCCCTGTGTCCCCTATAGGGTAGGTACCCTCACATGTTCTCCCTGTGTCCCCTATAGGGTAGGTACCCTCACATGTTCTCCCCGTGTCCCCTATAGGGTAGGTACCTTCACATGTTCCCCCCCGTGTCCCCTATAGGGTAGGTACCCTCACATGTTCTCCCTGTGTCCCCTATAGGGTAGGTACCCTCACATGTTCTCCCCGTGTCCCCTAGGGTAGGCAGTGAGGCACCCTCACATGTTCTCCCCGTGTCCCCTATAGGGTAGGTACCCTCACATGTTCTCCCCGTGTCCCCTATAGGGTAGGTACCCTCACATGTTCTCCCCGTGTCCCCTATAGGGTAGGTACCCTCACATGTTCTCCCCGTGTCCCCTATAGGGTTGGTACCCTCACATGTTCTCCCCGTGTCCCCTAGGGTAGGTACCCTCACATGTTCTCCCCGTGTCCCCTATAGGGTAGGTAGGTACCCTCACATGTTCTCCCCGTGTCCCCTATAGGGTAGGTACCTTCACATGTTCTCCCCGTGTCCCCTATAGGGTAGGTACCCTCACATGTTCTCCCCGTGTCCCCTATAGGGTTGGTACCCTCACATGTTCTCCCCGTGTCCCCTATAGGGTAGGTACCCTCACATGTTCTCCCCGTGTCCCCTATAGGGTATACCCTCACATGTTCTCCCGTGTCCCCTATAGGGTAGGTACCCTCACATGTTCTCCCCGTGTCCCCTATAGGGTAGGTACCCTCACATGTTCTCCCCGTGTCCCCTATAGGGTTGGTACCCTCACATGTTCTCCCCGTGTCCCCTATAGGGTAGGTACCCTCACATGTTCTCCCCGTGTCCCCTATAGGGTAGGTACCCTCACATGTTCTCATGCAGTAATCCTGGTCTCTACTAACTACCTCCCCCTGTCTACTAACTACCTCCCCCTGGCCAGCCTGATGTAGGGGAAAGGAACTGGTTGGAATAACGTGTTCCTTCCATGCGCTACGTCCGGCCGGGGAAACTCCCCACCCTGTCAGGATGGATGGATGGATGGATGGATGAGACCTGGCTGGCCAGCCATCTGCAATCTATGATTCATTTTCAAAAGAACATGGCTGGGGTAGGAGCGCGCACGCACGTGCACGGTGTGAATGGGTAGGTGCGTGAGTGAGTGAGTTTATAGATACATACTGTAACTGGATAACGCGCGCGTGCGTGTGTGTGCGCGCATGTGTGTGTCAGTCTGCAAATGTCTAGTATTTGCAAGCGTTTAAGAGTGTGCAAACTGTGTGCTCAGGTGTGTGTGTGTGCGTGCGTGTGTGTGTGTGTGTGTGTGCTCGCGCGCTCGCTTGCGCGCGTGCTGCCTAAGCTCAGTGTTCATTTGCAGTCCCTTGCAGTGAGGTATGCCACGTGCCTGGAACGTGGCATAACGTGCACTGATCTCTCTCTCACACACACACACACACACACGCGCACACGCACGTGCGCACACACAGGAGGTGCTGCTAATGGCTGCTGGTAGATCCAAGCATGAGAAAGGGGGCCCGAAATGAAAGAGTGGGGTTAAGTCTCTGAGTATGAAGGGATTTAGACCTCAAACAGACAGACGGACAGACAGACAGAGAGAGAGAGAGAGAGAGGGAGAGAGAGGCAGGCAGTGAATGATTCATTGAGCATGGAAGTGTTTAACTGTGCAGTGCTGGTGTAAAGCTCCATTCATACGTTGGCGTACGACGGTGCTGCGCAGCCAAAGATATAGGCTACACGACCTACAGCCCATCCTGCTCACAGAGGATGCAACCATACGCCGTTAGCTTGTCCGTCCATCCATCCATCTTCAACCGCTTATCCCTACTCGGGTTGCGGGGGGGGCAACAGCTCCACCAGAGAGCTCCAGACATTCCTCTCCAGAGCAACAGCATTATAGTGACTTCCTCCTGGGGGGATCCCGAGGCGTTCCAAGGCCAGTTGAGTCGATGCGATTCCTCCAAATGCGCCTTGTTGGTCTGCCCCGGGGGGGTCTCCTCCCAGCAGAGATGCCCACGAGTCACGGAGCTCGAGTCCCGAGTCGAGTCTGGAGTCACTGAGCTCGAGTCCGAGTCCAGTCTGGAGTCATTGAGCTTGAGTCCGAGTCGAGTCTGGAGTCATTGAGCTCGAGTCCGAGTCGAGTCTGGAGTCATTGAGCTCGAGTCCTGAGTCGAGTCTGGAGTCATTGAGCTCGAGTCCGAGTCGAGTCTGGAGTCATTGAGCTCGAGTCCCGAGTCGAGTCTGGAGTCATTGAGCTCGAGTCCGAGTCGAGTCTGGAGTCATTGAGCTCGAGTCGAGTCTGGAGTCATTGAGCTCGAGTCCGAGTCGAGTCTGGAGTCATTGAGCTCGAGTCCCGAGTCGAGTCTGGAGTCATTGAGCTCGAGTCCGAGTCGAGTCTGGAGTCATTGAGCTCGAGTCCCGAGTCGAGTCTGGAGTCATTGAGCTCGAGTCCGAGTCGAGTCTGGAGTCATTGAGCTCGAGTCGAGTCTGGAGTCATTGAGCTCGAGTCCGAGTCGAGTCTGGAGTCATTGAGCTCGAGTCCCGAGTCGAGTCTGGAGTCATTGAGCTCGAGTCGAGTCTGGAGTCATTGAGCTCGAGTCCGAGTCGAGTCTGGAGTCATTGAGCTCGAGTCCCGAGTCGAGTCTGGAGTCATTGAGTGCGACTCGAGTCTCAGTAAAAAAGAACTCCGGTTCTTTTTTTAATGAATTTAATTATGTATTTATACGACGGCTGTAAAGTCTGAAATACAGTGATTACACCCAGCCCCAAATGAAAAAACGCACAGCATGAATGTTTATCAGAATAGTAGGCTATATAGCTACATATAATATAAATTTATTTAGACTCCGTGTCTATATTAACCCATTCTGGGCGGGAACCCCTTTTGGTGTTTTAACTAAGCATTATGTTATACTTTAGCTATTGAAAAATAGACAGAAATTAGGATCTAATTCACGCCAGCATTCTTTTAATTTGAGCTCTTAATGCGTCGCCCACTCTCTTACTCTTATTTTGAAAAGCCACAGTTCAAGTCTACCGGAAGTAGCTTATCCTAGGACGCTTGACGGAGCCGAGACAGGCCTTGTTTACATGATCGATCTATGCCGGTGCACTGGAGAGCTCCACATCGCCGGCTCTGTGCCGTCAAAGAAACACTGTTTTGACCAAAATGCCATCTGGGACAAGGAATAGGAGATACAGGCGATTGAAAGAAACGGATAGAATGGATTATTATGGCGACGGCGATCTAAGATGGACGATCCAGTGCTGTGCTAACAACATAGCTAGCTAACCCGCTAACGTAAGTAGCATTATGGCTTGATCGATCGAATGCACTATAAAAGCGCAATTGCCATTAATCTTCGGCTTGTAGCGCGCCACTCGGTGGCACGCTATGAGCTTGTAGATCTGCTATTTTTCAATAGCTAAAGCATAACATAATGCTAACACCAAAAGGGGTTCCCGCCCAAAATGGGTTAATAAGAGGCCAGCAGCCGGGCTTTAGGGTTCTGAAGGGAGCGACGGTCAACGCAATTCAACATACACCTCTCTCTCTCTCTCTCTGGCGACACAGAGGACGAGGGGGTAGGCTTGTCACAATCATGACATAATCGTCTAATTGCAATTTCTGGAGATGATCACAGATATTTTTGCTTAACGGTCAATCGTTTCCACGTTGAAAGAGGGAGATCCCTATACCTCTTGTTTCTCTTCCCTATAACCGCTCCCTTCCTCCACCTCTGAATGGAGGCTTTCTTAGACAGATGAGATATCCCAGATATTGACCCTATGTGTTGATATATGTGTGTGCGTGTGTGTGTGTGTGTGCGTGTGTGTGTGTGTGTGCTTGCGTGCGCCCCAGTAGACTAATGTTATGCCTCCAGTTTCTGCTGCAGAGAAATCAATGGCCACACAACCACTCCATCCCAGAGAAACCAATGATGGGTAGTTAGAAATGACTGTGTGCGTGCGTGCGTGCGTGCGTGCGTGCGTGCGTGGAACGGCAGCACACCACCTTGGTAGCTTTGCGTTTAACCCATTTTAGACCTGATCACCAGATTCTACAAATCCTGGCCTTCCTTCCTAAACGGTGATGGGGGTAAATCTAGCCCCCGAGTGGAATAGTGAGAGAGTGGCGACTGGCGAGACGCTTTGATCTCGCCGCAAAGCGAGCGGGGTGCCTATATGATATGGGCTTTATAGTTCCAAAACATTGGAACTATTCCATCGAGATAGAATGAGCACTTCCGCATCCCATTGTTACACAATGGGAGTCAACGCTATAGTGTCGCCCACTCTCTTACTAGATTATCTAGCCGAGGAGGACGTGTTAATGGTAGAGAGAGAGAGAGAGAGAGAGAGAGAGGGCTGTTCCCGCCCCATGCAGCCCCGCGGTGCTCACATTGATTAAGGTTGGCTTAGAGCGCCATATTGTAGTGTCGTTAGCTCTGCTCATTGACCATATAAGGATCAATATCCTGTGAGCTGCCTGGGGAGGAACGGAAACAAACATATCGCGCGCACGCATGCATGCACACACACACACACACACACACACACACACACACACACACACACACACACGCGCGCGCGCGCGCGCACGCACACTTTTGTATGTGCAAGATAGGTACATACAGTACACACACACACACCTGCCTGTGATCAAAATAAGGCTAATGATTTGACCACTGGTAACAACACATGAATCATGGGTAATGGGTGAACGGACAGGGCTAAGAGTAAAACGTGCGCACGCACGCACGCACGCACGCACGCACGCACGCACGCACGCACGCACGCACGCACGCACGCACGCACGCACAATGTCTAACAGGGCACAAGATAACTTAAGACACGCAGGGGTTTTAGGAACACGGATGAAATGCAGACAAGACACAACAGCTGTCAGCCAGTCGGGGATCAGCTTCAAGCTATAGCGCTGCAAGGAAGCACCTTATACTTCATTCAATATTCTGGCTGTAGCATCAGACAGTGGTGGGGAAAGTACTCACATTTCATACTTAACCCATTTTGACCTGAGATCAGATTCTAAATATGTCTTCTACATCCTGACAGTTTTCTGAAAAAGCTATGTTTCTGTGTCAGTCGTTCTTCGATTTTTCAAAAATAGCAGACCTACAAGCTCGTAGCGCGCCACTCGGTGGCGCGCTATGAGCTTGTAGATCTGCTATTTTTCAATAGCTAAAGCATAACATAATGCTAACACCAAAAGGGGTTCCCACCCAAAATGGGTTAACATTTATGATGCTGCCAGAGGTTTTTCCAGAATAAAAGGTGATAAGAGTGCCCAAGCAGACGAGGCATATTTTACTCTGAAAACCCCCGCTTTTTTCCTCCCCCAAAAACCGGGAGGTATAATCTTCCATTACTACCTCGTGCTGTCAAGTCTCATCTCTCTTTAGAAGCGTTTATATTCCATAACGAGATGCTTGGTTGAGTCAGAAATGACAGAACATCGCCGTTCTGATCCACACCATGGACAGCGACGTAGATTCAGAGATAATAAGACAGTTTTGTCGGCCCGTAAACCAGGAAGTGAACGGCTGCGCGCATGATGCGCAAAACATGTCCATGTGCGCTGAACAAGGCGTTGCCTAGCAACGGGAGCCCTAAAAAAATGGACGACAACAATCCCGTTTTATATCATTAATTATTTTTTTGCTAAGTCCGTATATATACGGACCTGCCCCTAGAGGATGCTAGTGGACCTTATAAGTATATACGGACTGTATACTGTATACCATAAATAATGGTTGAGCCCCACGGCAGCTTATGACATTGGTCCGGTTGCTATGGCAACACCTCACCGCTCCAGCTATGGGACGGAAAATATAATCACCGTCTAAAGCAGTCGAAAGGAGGATTTTCAAACGTCCATAAGTTGGAATCCAGGAGAGCTGTCCTTGGTCGATATTCAGCCGTCCAAATTTCGGATTGAATCCGTGCCTTTGTACCGCGACGCTCCCGCCATGTAAACGCTTCTGACGAAAGGTGAACAGTGTGTGGATGGAGCTCGTTAATGTTTTATTGATAACGATCACCTTATCGATCAGGCTTATCGACCTGGGTTCTTATCGAGCCCACTATCGAGCATTTTCTATTATTTTGTGGAAAAAACTCCGACTCTTAACCCATTTTGGGCGGGAACCCCTTTTGGTGTTTCAAGCATTATGTCATGCTTTAGCTATTGAAACTACAAGCTTGTAGGTCTGCTATTTTTGAAAAGTCGTGAAAATGTGGTGCAAATCTTTGAATATATATTTCAGAGCGAACATTTTTAACTAAAATATTGGGTCCGTGGCCCAATAGAGACAATTCTGGGGGTCCTTGACATGAAAAGGGTTGAGCACCACTGACATAGAAACATAGGTTTTTCAGAAAAAATGTAGGATTTAGAAGCCTTTTTTTTTTAAATCGACCTCAGTCCAGAATGGGTTAAAGTGAACGCTTACGGTGGCGCTGGGAACTTCATAAATGCTAACTGCTAGCCAGCAATTAAATAATGAAAAAGGACCTAAAGACGCCTATAATTACTGTATACACGTCCTTAGCACCCCACGGTTTATATTGGGGACATTTTTTGATTACCAGGCAAACAGAAATGTATTCGTTATTCATTATGTTCCAATGTTCAACGGCAAAAACACAATTAAAGTCGTTAATCTCAAGTATTCGTGTGACAATTAATTGTCAATTTAAATGTGTAATTGTGTGTGTGTGGGGGGGGGGGGGCATTCCCAGGTGTGTCTGAAGACATGACGACAACTATTTCAGTGCAATAAGGAGGGGAAGAAGAGAAGAGAAGAGAAGAGAAGAGAAGAGAAGAGAAGAGAAGAGAAGAGAAGAGAAGAGAAGAGAAGAGAAGAGAAGAGGAACGGAAACTAAAGACTCTAAATTTAGCCCTGATGCGACATTCCAGAAAAGAATAATACCGCTTCCCCCCGCTGCCCATGTACTGGTCTGGACTGCAGAGAGAGAGAGAGAGAGAGAGAGAGAGAGAGAGAGAGAGAGAGAGAGAGAGAGAGAGAGGGAGAGAGCAGGGTCAGCGTGCTCAAGAGCAGCGATATGAAGAAATGCTAGGAGATTAGAAGGAGCCGTTTGCCGCTGTGTTTTGCCTGCTGCTGCTGCTGCTGCAGCAGCAGCAGCAGCAGCAGCAGCAGCATGGAACAGGACAGTACAGGACACGCTGTGAAGGACTTTGGTTCCAACAAGACGTCTTTTTTCTCTCGCTCCAACGTGAAACGCACGTTGGGGGAAGGTTCACGGCCCGAGAGAACCTCTGGGAAAGCACCATGTGACTAATGCTCAACCCCCTCGTCCCAATAAAGCCTACTGAAATTCAGTGGTTTTTCAAAAAGCGGTCCTTTGAGGGGGGACCACCTCTATTCTATTTGTCACTCCCTTTAGTTTTATACCATGTGGTCCTTTCTCTGGAGCAGTGGTTTTCAACCAGTGGTCCTTGAGGGGGTTCAGGTGGTCCCCATGCAGCTAAATGATTCAACCAGTGATCCTTGAGGGGGTTCAGGTGGTCCCCATGCAGCTAAATGATTCAACCGGTGGTCCTTGAGGGGGTCCAGGTGGTCCCCATGCAGCTAAATGATTCAATCAGTGGTCCTTGAGGGGGTTCAGGTGGTCCCCATGCAGCTAAATGATTCAACCAGTGGTCCTTGAGGGGGTTCAGGTGGTCCCCATACAGCTAAATGATTCAACCAGTGGTCCTTGAGGGGGTTCAGGTGGTCCCCATGCAGCTAAATGATTCAACCGGTGGTCCTTGAGGGGGTCCAGGTGGTCCCCATGCAGCTAAATGATTCAATCAGTGGTCCTTGAGGGGGTTCAGGTGGTCCCCATGCAGCTAAATGATTCAACCAGTGGTCCTTGAGGGGGTTCAGGTGGTCCCCATACAGCTAAATGATTCAACCCGTGGTCCTTGAGGGGGTTCAGGTGGTCCCCATGCAGCTAAATGATTCAACCGGTGGTCCTTGAGGGGGTTCCAGGTGGTCCCCAGCTAAATGATTCAACCAGTGCTCCTTGAGGGGGTTCAGGTGGTCCCCATACAGCTAAATGATTCAACAGTGGTCCTTGAGGGGGTTCAGGTGGTCCCCAGCTAAATGATTCAACCAGTGGTCCTTGAGGGGGTTCAGGTGGTCCCCAGCTAAATGATTCAACCAGTGGTCCTTGAGGGGGTTCCAGGTGGTCCCCAGCTAAATGATTCAACCAGTGGTCCTTGAGGGGGTTCCAGGTGGTCCCCAGCTAAATGATTCAACCAGTGGTCCTTGAGGGGGTCCAGGTGGTCCCCATGCAGCTAAATGATTCAACAGTGGTCCTTGAGGGGGTTCCAGGTGGTCCCCAGCTAAATGATGATGGAAGAGTTGGTAACCAAATGGACCATGGATCTTTAACTCTTGAGAGCGTAAAATGAAACCAAATGGACCCGTACAGGTCCATTTGGTTTCATTTTACGCTCTCATGAGTTAGATTATTGTTAAACATCTGCATTTTTGAGTGGTGCAACCACTCCTATAGACAGCTATGCGTGTCCCTGGGGCTGTCCGAGCACGAACATAGCGTTATAGCGTTTGTTCACCACCAAGTGTCACTGTTGCACAGCCTAACACAGAGACACACACAGGACAAGGAGGAGGGCTTGTACAGTACAGTACAGTACAGTACAGTACAGTACAGTACAGTACAGTACAGTACAGTACAGTACAGTACAGTACAGTACAGTACAGTACAGTACAGTACAGTACAGTACAGTACAGTACAGACCAAGGCGCAGTTGGAGGAAACACATCGACTCACTGGCCTTGGAACGTCTCGGGATCCCCCAGGAGGAAGTCACTAATGTTGCTCTGGAGAGGTATAGTCTGGAGCTCTCTGGTGGAGCTGTTGCCCCCCGCGACCAGACTACGGATAAGCGGTTGAAGATGGCTGGATGGCTGTCGGTGGCCTTGCATGGCAGACTGAAATCAGCCAATCAGAGACAGACTAGTGGCTCCATTACGATGCGATGCCTTGAGGAGAGAACAGTGTGAATGTCTGACTGCTAAAACACCAGACAGTTCATGTGAGGTCTGAGAGGCGATGCGCCACAAACAAATGAAGCTGACTGCATTGGGTGAACAGAAACGATATGCACAACCCACAGTTTTTAAATACGGTGCTGGACGCAAAAAATGATCAAATGAAGAAAATATCGTGTCCGCACAGGATATAATTCTGCCCCCCGTCCTCATCCTAATAAAACAACAACGTGTCACCCTCGGACAGGGTTTTTTTTTTTTTTTTTTTTTTTAGAACAGTGGTTCTCAATCTCAACCAGTGGTCCTTGAGGGGGGTTCCAGGTGGTCCCCAGCTATTTGATGGAGTTGGTAAACCAAATGGACCCTTAGATATCTTTAACTCTTGAGACATTATCTGCATTATTTACAAGAAGTCTACACAATTAGAGAATGTAGAAGAATTGTTATTTTGATCAACTGTTTGCCTGTTGTCTCTCACTATATGGTACCAACATCAATACAGCATGGAATTGGAGACAGACAAGACAGACAGACAGACAGACAGACAGACAGACAGACCGCAGAAGGGCTGTCACAAGGCAAGGTCACGTTACTATGGAGATTTACAGCCGTGTGGCGTCGGAGACGCCTGTTATGACTGTCCGACATGCATGTGTATGCGCGCACGGATGGCACGCACGCACACAGGCAGGCACGCACACACACACACGCACGTCAAGGTCTCCGTTCCATGGAGGGGAGCAGAGAGAAATAGGGGATAAAAGGAGGAGAGTGGCAGATTGAAATAGTTGTTCTTTACTGTGGCATTCTGTGCTTGTGTGTGTGTGTGTGTGTGTGTCCTATAGCTGCAGCAGCCCTCCCTGCCAGATCATGGAGTGACTTGGTGTTATAATTTCTCTGATGGCTCTTGTAGCTCGCTGCTATACAAGAGAGGAGAGGAGAGGAGAGGAGAGGAGGGGAGGGGAGGGGAGAGGAGAGGAGAGGAGAGGAGAGGAGAGGAGAGGAGAGGGTCTAATTGCTGGAAAAATCGTCGGATAGCCAAGAAACAGGAAGGAGTGAACGAGAGCAAGAAAAGTGAGGGCGGTAGAGAGAGAGAGAGAGAGAGAGAGAGAGAGAGAGACAACACTGCACAAAGAAACACAGCAGGCAACCAGAAGAAGGTCTCCGCCAGGTCAGGTAGCTTATCCTCGAGAGCACAGTTCCCCGCCAGGTCAGGTAGGTTATTGTGTGCCAATCATAGCCAATCGGGATGGAATATAAAAAAAAACGAATAGATCAGTGTTGATCACATGACTATAGATATAATGTGGACCGATTTTTGTGATTTTTGGACAACTGGGTTTAACTTTACCCGAAAAATAAACAAAAAAACTGGTACTCACCGAAAAACAAAGCCTGCTTTGTGTTGGTGAAGTCTATCTATTCTCCAGGCTGGGAATCAAAGCCTCACAGGACCCCATATTACTTTTTGGGCATAAAATAAAATTTAGAGCGCCCTCTATACAGATCTGGTCAACGGGTGATTTACGTAGACCGACGAACATACTGACGGACGGACGGACATTGGCCACGCCTTTGGGCTGGCCGGAGACGACGAAGAGACATTTTTTTTTTTTTTTTTTGCTATTGTGCCTTTATTGATAGTGTTACAGTGAAGATAAGACAGGAAAGAGGGAGAGGGAGAGAGAGACACGCAGCAAAAGTCGTCATGAACGGGACTCGAACACGCGACGCGCCGTCAGGCCATGCAGAGCCTATATATTATGTGGCATGCGCCTGCCTGGACCACTAGGCCAGCGGGCGCCCATGAAGAAGAGACAGGTTGAGTGCAAAGAGGCCAAGAGGAAAGAGAAAGCAAGGCGGGAGGGATGGGGGGAGAGAGAGAGAGAGAGACAGAGCAGCAGACAGAAGGGGGGGGGGGGGGGGGTACAGAGGGACAGAGTCTTTGTTTACCAGATATGAGAGAGAACACAAGGGCAGAAGTCAAAACAGAAAGGAGAAAAAAAAAAAAAACACAAGACACTGACAGAAGAGAAGAGACAGCAGAGGTTCTTATTTGGGGAGGAGGAGGAGGATGGAGATGAGCGAGTGAGCAAGGAATATAGAGTCAGAGAGAGAGAGAGAGGGGGGGGGGGTGAAGGAGAGGAAGGAAGATAGAAAATTGTAAGAAGAGAAAAGAATGGCAGGATGGATGGATGGAACGATATGAAGGCATAAAGTAAGATGGCGTGTTTGAGAGAGTCGAAGAGAGGAAACAGGACTGGAGAATGACTCGCCTGGAGCACACAGGGCTCTGCTGGGTCACAGAGTGCGTGCGTGCGTGCGTGCGTGCGTGCGTGCGTGCGTGCGTGCGTGCGTGCGTGCGTGCGTGCGTGCGTGCGTGCGTGCGTGCGGCAATGACTGTCGTTTACAAAGAGGCAGCTGTTCCATTAGCTCGTGCCATTGTGTCTAATTACATCCTGGTCTACTTAAGACACGTGCGTGCACCCGCACGCAGACACACACACACATGTGCACGCAGACGCACACACACACGCACGCGCGCACACACACGCACCCATACAAAGCATATGTTGATACAGCACACAACCCTCTCCTCCTCCAGTCAACCAAGAAATCCCTAGCATGTACGCTAACAAGGACAGGAACGGGGGAGTGACGGAGCCACCGCCAGTACACGTGCGCGCGCACGCACACATGTGTGTGTGTGTGTGTGTGTGTGTTAATCACGGTGTTACACTCACGCTCACTTACAACCCCTCCCCCCTCGGCGAAGGGATATGAGGCAGAGAAGCGACGCTCAAGACCCGCCAAGTGTGTGTGTGTGTGTGTTAACCAGCATCTCTCTCTCCCTCTCTTACACACCCCTCCCCCAGTCCTGAGGAGAGGAGGATCTAAAGGCTTTGTGAAATACCACACATACCAGAACAGCCACATGAGAGGAGCCTTGACACGCACGCACGCACGCACGCACGCACGCACGCACGCACGCACGCACACACACAGCCTAATCAGCTCAGTGGCATAGCACTTGGATAAGAGGCACTCCAAAAAGGGCTCAGTGACAATAGTAATACAGCAAAGCTTACACTGTATTAGAACACACAACTTGTACACTTGTATAGTATCCTTCAAAGCTTATATATATATATATATATATAGCACTGCCACCAATCTGGCACGCTTAATAATATACATTTTATAGCGTGCAAATTATATGCTCCGCATGCACTCAAAAACCCCATAAAATGTGCTATTGTATTTACTAGTAGTGGTATTTATTTATTCATTTATTTATTGATATACCGCAGTAGCAGTTTAAAATTCAAATGAAACTTCTTTATGGGCTGACTGACCAGATTCTACAAATGTCTTCTAAATCATGCCAGTTTTTTGAGCGGTGCCCTCCGCTCCATTACGGAGCTATATGTGTGTCCGTATGTATAATGTGTGTGTGAATGTCTGAGCACGGAAAGCTGCAACACCTAAAGTGGCCAGTAGAGTACAGCACAGAGTAAAGTGCCCCCTCCCCCCCGCCCCATGGGCACATTCCTGGGGGTCTGGGGATGTTCCGGGGACCCTCACACAGTACACTACACTACAGAGCACAGTAGAGTACAGTAACTATAACAATACTATAGTTGCATCGCTTAGTTCACACAGGTGTGATTTTCTGGAAACCCTATAGGTTTCTATATTGGTGGTTCTCAAACGTTTTCATGTCACGGGTGTCACGGACCCCAAAAATTATATGTAATTGGCCGCCGACCACCATCTGAAAATATGTTGTTCCATCACGACTGTATGAGCCTCTATACGACTGTATGAGCCCCTACGACTGTATGAAAAAAAAGGTCTCAACCTTGTTCACTTGTAGATTCTCATCCAAGACGGGATGCATTTTTTTTTGTTCTTTGTCAGGCATGCCCGAGGCGTTTGTGCCGGTCCTGGACAACCGGCTATCCGACCGACTTCGACGCCGGGCACTGCACTCCCCGTGGGGGGGGTGTGGAACGCGTGTGCGCCGAATATGAAGTCGGTGCAGTGGCGAACGGCTCTCGAGTTACCGTACGGGGATTACAGACGTTACACACATACAGAGAGAGACTTGGTGCATTTAGAGTTGGATAAGAGGTGCCTATGCTGTATCTATACTGCACTCCTTCAGTCAGGAAGAAACTGCCACAGGTCACCTCATTCAGTTGTCTCATCATCGGAAAGGCTTACAAATTGCTCTCGCTCACACACACGTACACACACACACGTGTGCGTTTGGGGGGGGGGGGGGGGGGGGGGTGGGGGGGGTGCGTGAGTAAGCCATATACATACAGTACATACGAGTGAATCAGTAAACCGCGTTACCGTTGCTGTATGAGTGCACGGCGGCCATTATGGCTCATTACGTTTCTAAATGGCTGTTCGTTTCCAATGGGGGCCGACCTGCGGTCTGACCCCCACGGTTATGAGCCCCCGAATGGAGGGGGGGTGGTGGGGGGGAGGGGGGTGGGGGGTGTTGGGAGGAAATGGGAAGCTCAAAGATGAGTGACTGAGGAAATATCATTCACATGTCACAGACAATGGGGGCTGAGGTTCACGCTGAGATATCACCGTGAAGAAACCCATGTGATGAGCACATACACATCTGCTAATACGGCATGCGACGCGCGCGCGCACGCACGCACGCACGCACGCACACACACACACACACACACACACACACACACACACACACACACACACACGCACGCACGCACGCACACCCTTGTATGCTGGCGGAAGACGCACAACGCCCCTCTCTCCTCCCCCCTCCTCCACCACCACCACCACCAGCGCCTCCCGGCTGGTATGAGGTTGGCGGCAGGCTAGGCAGGAGTCGTCGGATCGCACACAGGTACGCGTGCACGTGGGCGTATACGTGCGTACGTACGCGCGTGCTCTTCATCCACACATGTATCTCCCCCCTCCCCCCACCCCAGCTTGATTTATGAGCTAACCTAGGAGATTGCTTTCCACGGGAGAGGAAGAGGCACTAGCGAGAAGCACGCACGCACGCATACGCACGCACACATACACACACGCGGACAGACACGCACGCACGCACGCACAATGTCAAAAGTCCATACACGTCAAGGTGAAATGGAGTAAGAAAACAAATATATAGTATGCTAGTCTGGCCGCGTGGGGAACATGAGACTGCAGAAGGATCCTAAAACCACACGCTCCAACACAAACACATATCCTACAATAAGAGGCGAGCACATTTATAGATACCCGTATGTACTATTTTGTGAATTTACTTGTACATCTTTCTTTTCAAAATCTTTTTGCAAATGCAATTCATTATTTTTATTTAGGTTTTATAACAGAAGCCCAAGGGCAAGTATGAATGTCATCAAGTCACAGGTTCTTAGAAAAAAAAAAATCAGGGGGGAGGGGGAGAGAGTTCCAGACCCACAGGAACGTACCCAGGGGGCCGGGCCGGTTCCGGCGTGCCACCCTGTGTCCGAAACGGTTGAGAAATGACAGAGTTACCGTGTGCCGGTCCCTCTACTGTACTGTACTGTACTGTACTGGCATGCCCGAAATCATCATATATACAGTTAATATGTGCGTTTGTGTGTGTGTTAGGTTGCGCACAGGTGGTGAAAAACAACCATGCTGTTTTCGTTCTCATACCCACCCAGCCAGCCAGCCACCCACCCACATAGCTCCGTAAGGGAGTGGTTGCACCACTCAAAAAAACAAAACATCAGATTTTACACAAGAGTACAGCCTTCAGTGGTCAAGTGTAGTCACTTACATATAAGAAATAGGTTGGACCAGTGACTCAGAGGTAAACCAACATAGATCTCAGAGATCATAGGGCAGACATAATGAAAAGACTATGTTGTTGCGCAAAAACATGCCCCTTCAAGACAAAAGAAAAAGCATTTTCTGCCCTTCAATTTAGTAAAGCCAATTGTCCAGCCTCTCTACAAGTGTGAATTTACATCTAATCCATAAAGAATTCACGATGGCACACAGAACTAAAAAACGGCAAATTTCACATTTAACTGCTTTAAACTAAACCATAGCCCCATTACGCACGCACCCGCGTGCGCACACGTAGCCACACACACACACACACACACACACACACACACACACACACACACACACACACACACACACACACACACACACACACACACACACACACACACACACACACACACACACACACACACACACACACACACACACACACACACACACACACACACACACACACACACACACACACGCACACGCGCACGCCTCTACCCCTCCGAGGTGGAACAGCCCAATACCCCCCTGGTCTGTTGATTAATGGCAAGGGTGGGACGTCTCATCCTCAGGGGCGGGGGGGGTGGGGGGGGGGTCTTGGGTTGGGTTGGGGGACGCGTTTGCTATATATTGCAAAGGTACCGGTCCGTACAATACATGCAATTCATTCATCGCTCCTCATAGATGTGAAACAATGTGTGCTCACGGGACGGAGTATGGAATGACTTGATTGTGTTTCACAAGCCTGTGCGTGTGCGTGTGCGCGTGTGCGACAGTACCACTGTGTGAGCACGTGCGTACGAGAAAGAGAGATGTGCGTCGTCGGATGCAGTCATGTGACACCGCAGTCAGCAATTGACTCTCTTATTTCAGGTGTTTATGGGATGACATTGTGATACATTTGTGTGTTGTGTGTGCGTGCGTGCGTGCATGCGTGCGTGCGTGCGCGTGCGTGCGCATGCATGTGATGCCATTGAGTCTAAAGTGGGGTGACAAGAGACCCAGAGGCCCTTCATGTGAGAGATGTAGCCAGCCAAGCACCCTAGTGTCAAACAGCTACGGAAGACTGATGGCAGCTCGATCACGTGCGTGCGTGTGTGTGTGTGTGTGTGCGTGCGTGGGTGCGTGTGTGCATGAGAGAGTACATGCATGCACCTATAAGTGTGCCCACATCTAAGTGTTTGTGTGCGCGCGCACGCGCGTGTGTATCTGTGTGTGTTGTCCCTCAAAACAGAAACATGCAACCTCAAAATGCCAGAAATAGCGTGGCGAATGACAATGTCAGCGCTATAGGATACATAGGTTATTTATTACCTCGTATCCGCCCAGGAGAGGAGCGTTCACACATGCTGCTGCCGCTGCACGATGCCAAAGACAACGTGTTGTCGTACCTTTTAGCGTTCACTGGCCGGTCGCTGGGCAAAGAATCTAAAGGCCCCGTTTTAGACTGCAGTCGCATCGAGTCAAAATCTGATTCAAATGCAATTTTCTTCTCAAAATACGCCACAAAATTTCAAAAAATGTCTTCTAAATCATGACAGTTTTCTGAAATACCTCATGTTTCTACATCAGTGGTGCTCAATATTTCATGTCAAGGACCCCAAAAACCTTATGTAAGAGGCCGCTGAACCCCATCTGAAAATATGTTGTTCCAGGGACCCCCCTCTCAGAAGCAAAGATTTTAGTTAAAAACGTTGGCTCTGAAAAAATATATATATTCCAAATTTGCGCCACATTTTCACGTTTTTTCTAAAATGAAATGAAATGATTACTATATTTACCCAGGGTATCTGGGCTAAGCTCAAGAACTTGTTTCCAGCCAGGCCCTGCTCATAGAACACATTTCATCGTAGTGGTTCAATGCCTTGTTCAAGGGCATTTCAGCGGTGGTAATTTTAACGTGTCGGACAGCTGATTCGAACTGGCGAACTTCCGGTATCGGCCACCGCTGCCACACTGAAATAACAGACCTACAAGCTCGGCACGCTATGAGCTTGAAGATCTGCTATTTTTCAATAGCTAAAGCATAACATAATGCTTTAAAACACCAAAAGGGGTTCCCGCCCAAAATGGGTTAAGACACTTGGACAAATGGACAATGAAGTAAAGTTGTTCATCTCATCGCTCGTCTCAGTGACGTGTCAACTTGACCCCTTAAGGACGGGAACGCGTCGCTGTCGCTTCAGCGATTAACCACTTTTAACCGTTATTTTAAACCTTAAGCCGTTGAAAAAAGTCGATCTACGCGCTTGCAGCGCGGCACCGAGCTTGTAGATCCGCTATTTTTGAAAAATCGTGAAAATGTGGTGCAAATCTTTGAATAATTATGCTTTCACACCCACCCAACGTTTTTTAAATCAGGGGGGAAGGGGAAGAAATGTGAGTACTTCTTCCGTGGCCGACTATAATATATATGCCATCCTGACTGGCTCTGTGAAGGGCACTGTGACCGAGGACACCGTGCCCAAACACAAACCGGTTGTTCCACGTGGGACCTTGCACTCGTACAGTTCATCGCGTTTCACCGCGCTCTAAAAAAAAGGAAATTAAAACGAGCCGAGTTGTTTGTTAATTAGCACGTCTAAATCTTCATTAAAAAGGTGTAAATAATAGTCCTTTTGTCTAGCTTCAACATGTACAGTCTAATGCCCCGGAGGCCAACAGGAACTTGTCCTTGTAAACAGGCAGAGGTTCAACTATATACACACACGCATACTGTACACACACAAACTGTACACATGCTGTACACACACACACAAACTGTACACATGCTGTACACACACACCGACATGGTAAGCACACATACAGTGCACACACACACACACACACACACACACACACAGTACACACACATTCTGGCACAAAAGCACGTATACACGCAATCACAGGCATAAGTACAGTACCAGCTTGTTTACTGTACACAGTGGTGCAGCCACGCACGCACGCACGCACGCACGCACGCACGCACAGCCGTCAATGGCACAGGTAAAGGCTGTGCTTTCCCAAGCAGTTTGAACTTTGTGTGAGACCGGCAAACATCCTTGTGTCGACAGTAAGCATAATTTTCTGCCTTCATGCACAAAAACTACAGTAAGAAGAGGCGACGCAAGAGAGGAGAACGCAATACAGGAGGGAGAGAGGGGGGAGAGAGAGAGAGGGGGGGGGGGGGGGAGAGAGAGAGAGGAGGGAGGAGAGAGAGAGGAGGGAGGAGAGAGGGAGAGAGAGAGGGAGAGAGGGGGGGAGAGAGAGTGAGAGAGAGAGAGAGGGAGAGGGAGAGAGAGAGAGAGAGAGAGAGAGAGAGGAGGGAGGAGAGAGGGGAGGAGGAGGAAAATGACAGTGTTTTATTGTTTTAACCACAACAGAGTCACGAAAACAAGACGCAGATGAAAAAGTAAATGTGTGTTACGTGAATTCTCTCTCTCTCTGTCTCTCTCTCTCTCTCAGCAGTAACACATACTTAAAGCTGCAGGCAACAGGCCCACAAACACCCGCTCGCTGTCCTGTTGGAGGCTGAACTAACTGGCCAGGTCTGAATGACGTGATGCGTCTGCGGGATAAGGAACGTTTTTTCTTTTTTTACTTTCAGGATTAAAGTAACACATGATCTATCAAATCATGTTGTCTATTAAGTCATATTGCTTTCCAATGACGAGATTCTCATCATGTTTTTTTTGTGTCTTTTTTTTTTTTACGAACTCTCCAAGACTCAGCCGCGTCTTTGAAAGCGATCGGAAGGTGTATCGTTGTCTAGAATAACATTCTATGATTTTTCAAAGGTTAGTGAAAACCAGAGCCATTGGGCAGTATTATGCGTGTCTTAAGTACCAGGTCTTATTACTTAACTTAAGACCTGGAGGCGTGATCAATGCCATTTGGCTATTCTGAGTGGCCAAACAGCATTGACCACGCCTCCAGGTCTTAATTTAAGTCATAAGACCTGGTACTTAAGACACGCATAATACTGCCCATAGTGTTAAGACAGAGTTACGACATTGAGGGGGCAGAAAACAGCGCTCGAGCGCTGTTCATGCAGCCTGGAGAGTGACAAGCTGGAGTTTTTCAACAAGGGCGGCGCAAATATCAGCAATTTTAGGCATGTGTTATAGTCAAGTACAGTATTGTACAGTGACGACTAAAGTCTCTGTAATGTTTATGTTGTACTATTACTAAAAAAACAATCTTAAAATAAAGGCATTTAAGATCATTAAAGCTGGGCTGTTGCCCGAGTCCAGTGCATTTTGTCCAACTTCTCGGTCCAGGACTTTGTCACTGTTCGCTATGCTCTTCACCAATAGAAGTCTATGTAGAAGAATTGGACTGGCCCCATGAGGTGAACAGAGTTGTCGTAAATCTGTCTGACTCTATGGCTCTGGTGAAAACACTCCAGAATCGCTGGCAAGGGTACCTATAGAGGGTATGCGCATGCTTAAAGTGAATGGCACATCGAGTGGCAAATCGAGTGGCAAAGCAACATGCAAAGTGAGTTTAACATTGTTTAACGTTGTTTAATGCAATCAAAAACCTTTCTGTTTGGATGTATGGGCTGTCAAGGCCAGAAAGTAGTTTTTTGCCACTCAGTAGGCCTTCCTGCATAACTTCCGGGTTTGATGATGATGTCACGCGCATACCCTCTATAGACAGGGGTGCACATTATTATTTTGGTCTATGTAGCTTGGTGCGCTCAGCGGGGAGGGGGGGGGGGGGGGGGGTGGGGACTACGGACCTTTCTACTCTTATCTGCCCAAACGTTACTGTGCTGCGTTCACACGGGCAGATACAAAGATGCAAAGCTACGCAGAGTAACAGACAGTAGTATTTGTTTAGCAGCAGGGGGACGTTTGTTAGCAGCAATTAATTACTCACCTAATGCTGCAGCTGTGAGCGGTTCCATGTTTAGGTCATTCCAAACCCAACGTGTGTCCATTGTTTAAGTGCCACATGCATGGTTTTCACATCTAAAATATGGTCGCTAATGTCCGTTAGCGACTAGCGCTCTGAACGGAATCAAAACTTTCCCATTTCACTGTCAAAAACTGCCATGGCAGCTAGCTTGTTTACAATCGAAACGGACGTCCTCTGTCTGACTTCTTCAAAAATAAGAGCCACTTGTAATGATTAGTCAACACTAGTTTTATTTCTAAGTAGTGCTTACAGGACGTTTAGGCACGTTGGGTGCCTGACTCAGCTGAATGTTATGTCAGGAGGAGGACTTTCTACATTCCTGCCTCGGCTGTCGGTGCGTGAATGCGCTTGGCATGCCTTTGATCTGTCGCGCACAAAACCTTTTTGACGACACATGCGCACTGGCGTACCAGTTATGTGCAGGCCTGCCTATAGACGATGTTTTAACTCTGGCAGTCAATGAGCAGCTATAACATGCATTTTAAAACTTTTAAAAACTGCCCCAATCACCATTCTGATAACCAGTCCATGGCATTTATTTTTAGCTAAAGTACCACAATGTCCTGAGGTGGTGGGGGCGCTGATATGCAACTTATTTAATCTTTGAGTCATTATAATACTGATGCTAGATAAACCCAGGCTTGTTTCCATTCCATGCCAGCTTGGAAAATCAACAATGGCGGGACATTGTAAACAAAGTGGAAATGCAAATTTGGAACAGAAGACTGAAGAGAGAGAGAGGAATTATACAAAGTAGGGTGATACTGATGACATCACGCATATGACCAAATCAGTTGAGCTGTTCCTGAGAGCAATTTCCATAAAAGCCCCTATATGATGAGAAAGCCTGATTGTTCAAAATTGCATATTTGTGGTGATAGAAAATACATAGGGGAGCCCAAAAAACACCAAATATTTTGAAAAAGTAGAATTTTATGTTAACTCATTTTGGGCGGGAACCCCTTTTGGTGTTTTAAAGCATTATGCTATACTTTAGCTATTGAAAAATAGCAGATCTACAAGCTCATAGCGCGCCACCGAGTGCCGTGCTATGAACTTGTAGGTCTGCTATTTTTGAAAAATCGTGAAAATGTGCCTCAAATCTTTGAATATATATTATTACATTTTTTTCATTTCGACGTCAGGCCTAAATGTGTTTGAGTAAAAGTACTTTAGAGTTAACCAGACAAACACAGACACTCATAACCAGATGGAAAAATTAACAGGAAGAAATGTGAATAAAACAGAATATGATACTATGAACAAATACACATTAACGCAATGGGATTGTGCCAGCGCACAGAGCCGCACAACGAGGCTATAGGGCTGAGGGCGCCCACATTGAACCTCAGAGTGTAAAGTGAATTATCTGTGGCTCACTGGAGCGTGCGTGCGTGCGTGGCGTGGCGTGGCGTGCGTGCGTGCGTGCGGGGCTGGTGTTCCTCCAAGAATAATTGTGAGTGTGCCTCGTTCCTGTTAGTATTATGCGAGTCTCTTTGTGTGTGTAGTGTAGTGTGTCTTTGTTTGTATGTTTGGAGGGGGAAACCAGGAAGCTTGCAAAATAATGATATAATACTGTGGGGCAATGGAGGGTGGAGGCAAACACACACACTTATCTTCATCTAGTTTTTTGACAGGGGTCTGTGCATTTACCATCTAGTGTCGCACACACACACACACACACACACACACACACACACACACACACACACACACACACACACACACACACACACACACACACACACACACACACACACACACACACACACACACACACACACACACACACACACACACACACTTCCAGCAGTATACTGAACGACTGCATCTCTAGAAACATGTCAAATGTTCACATGCACAACTTTAGACCGAAGCCTCAAACTACTGTATAAGAGCTGATTGAACACATTTAGTATTTAAATCAGTAAATAAATGTGTTATACTCTGTCAGCCACTTCAAAACCCGACACACATTTAGCTAAAGTACCTCTCTAAACATCAAGGACAGAGTGGCTGAGTATGAGAGGAACCTGAGACGATAACTACTCGGATCGTGAGTCGTGATTAAAGGACAACTTTAGTTTTTTTCAACCAAGGTTCATGTTCTAGGTTGTTATTAGAGAAAGCAAAAGATGAGTGTTCTTTTTTTTTCATTTTCTCCTTTCTTTCGTGTTAGGGATTTTAGCTATGTTTGACAGGGGGGGCGGGGGCATTCGAACTGGGGCTAAATATGTATTTTTTACAAAATGTTTAGCGATTTTTTTTTAAATTATTTACTATAGTCCTACTATAGACCCCAAGAAATTACATCTGGCCACAAAAGATCACAGGATCTACTGAACGTGAAGGTAGCCTACTGGGGGGGAAGCCACACTGCGTGTCTTAGGCTCAATATGTCAGTTTGACACATTCAGTAGATCCCGTGATCTTTTGTGGCCAGATGTAATTTCTTGGGGTCTAGTAGGACTAAGAATAAAAAAATAAATGGCTATAAAATCTTGTAAAAAAAAATACATATTTAGCCCCATGCTCTAATGCCCCCACCCCCTGTCAAAAACAGCTAAAATCCCTAAAACTAAAGAAAGCAGCAAATGAAGAAAAAATAAATTACTCACCTTTTACTTTCTCTAATAACAAACCTAAAACATGAACCTTGGTTGAAAAAAACTAAAGTTGTCCTTTAAACATAATCTAAAGTCAAAGGGTTTGGTGATGGTGTTGGTGAGTGAGCACTAGGGGTGGGAAAAAAAACCAAACCACTGACACGCTTACCGTTTTAGCAGCCAGAGAGGAACATGACCTTCAAGATGCTTGGTAATGGTAACGGTAACCGATTCCATGCCGCCACTAGAGGTGGTATCGTACGGCCAATGCCAGTGAAATGCGTGAAAAACCAAAGAAGAAGACCCCCTTGGCCCATCAAGGACTGTCTAAAGAGGACGAGAAGCGAAGACCGTACGGGCGACGCCATGTTGCTCCATGGGAGGAAAGAAACATGCGCAGTTGAGACCAGGAAGTTGTACATGCCCAAATTTGTGCATGTACAACTTCCTGGTCTCAACTGCGCATGTTTTGGATAAAACTTCGTCCTGGGCGCTGGGCATTACTAATAGAAAGGACGGTGAACTTCGTCCTGGGTGATAGGGGTGTTAATCAAAAACGAGATTTCTCGTTTTGGCACAACTGGCAAACGGGCTAAAAACGAGACTTGGCCAGGATTGTTTTAACAAAGATGGCTGCTAGTCAAACACAACATCCACATGTACGGGTGGATGGATGGTGTTCATATTATTACATTGGAGGTCTTTTAGTGGGAAACAAACACATACATTATCAGCCCATACTGTATTCACACAGTAAAGCTGGACCCACACGCAATAAAAATAAAAGGAATAGCACCTTACAGGTCTATTTTTTTTAAAGTGAAATTAACATTCCAGATTTAATTCTGCAGGATATCCATACCAGGAGTTTTCTGTGAATGAGTGAGTGAGTGAGTGAGTGAGCAATGTTCGTGTGTGTGTGTGAGTTTGTGCGTGCGTGCGTGCGTGCGTGCGTGCGTGCAATGTAACTAGCTACCACCACTGTGCCGGTGGGCAGGGGGGGCGAGGGAGAGAGGGAATAAAGAGAGAGAGAAAGACAGACTGAGAAAAGAAATAGAGAAGGGGAACTTTGCGCAGCCATCAATCACCTACTTGGGGCTCAGGATTGTTTGGCTTCATTTTTCTTTGAAACACCGCACAGAGGAGGAAGGGGAGGGGCTTGGAAGCAGGGGGGGGAGGGGGCAAAGAGGGAGGGAGAACAAGGACGGAGGAAAGAAGTGTACAAGAAAGAGGAAAGGAGAGAGAAAACCGAGTGATAGTGAGTGAGAGATGGCAAAAATACCAAGCAAGAGAGCGTCGAGGATAGAGTGAGAAATGCATGGAGAGACAGACAGGTATACAGGGAGAGACAGACAGGTATGCAGGGAGAGACAGACAGGTATATACAGGGAGAGACAGACAGGTATGCAGGGAGAGACAGACATGTATATGCACGGAGAGAAAGACAGATATGGAGGGAGAGACAGACAGGTATGCACGGAGAGACAGACAGGTATGCAGGGAGAGACAGACAGGTACAGTATATGCAGGGAGAGACAGATAGGTATATGCAGGGAGAGACAGACAGGTATATGCAGAGGAGAGACAGACAGGTGTATGCAGAGAGAGAGACAGGGAGTGAAAGTTGAAGAGGGCAGAAGGATGGAGAAGGAAAAAGGGTGGAGAACATGTACTGTACTGTAGCGAAATGCTGCGCCAATGATAGAGAGAGACGGAAAACACAAGGGGAGGAAAAGAGATTCAAGTGTGATCTGTGCACGTCCGTCCTTCCGTTTGTGTGTGTGTGTGTGTGCGTGCGTGTGTTCGCGCCCATGGGTCCGTGCACAAGTGCACGTCCCATCCCAGAGCTCTAATGAGAGACCACAGCACTCCTCCTCCTCAATCACAAGCTCATCCCTCGTCTCCTTCCTGTCCTCTCCTCTCCTCTCCTCCCAGCTGCTTTCCTTCTCCTCTGTCCTACAGTGTCTAATACATCTATATATAATTATTATTATTACATTTGGGAGAATTCCACGGCCACGATTTTGAGCTCCAGTTCAGGAGGACAAGTCATTAGACCGTGACGCATGCGGAGTATGCAGGAAGTATAACCCTAAAATAGACACGATTTACTCAGACACTATAAAGTTCTCCATTCATTGTCAATGGGAATTTAATATTTGTGTTGTGACGTACATCTACACAAATAGCTGAATATAGCAAGGGCTAGTAGCACCCCTCAAAAAAATATAGTCATCAAGAATCATACGTAAGCTATTTTCGCCAGTGCCTTACCCTACATCCCTAAACTTATTTGACAAACGTGTCAATGTACAATGTGGCTAGTTGAACAAATTAAAAAATGTTATGCCAAATAGTGAAGAAAAGTTTTGGGATAAGGCGTAAGGCAGACTGGCGAACATATGGCCCTTTGTTTCTCTCTAGGGGCAACGTGCTGCTTCCAGAGTAGTCTCGCGCCGAGTGGAATAGTAAGAGTGGCGACACGCTTTGATCTCGCCGCAAAGCGGGGTGCCTATGGGGCTATAGTTCCAAACATTGGAACTATCCCATTGAGAGAGAATGAGCACTTCCGCATTCCATTGTTACAATGGGAGTCAACGCCAGTGTCGCCACTCTCTTACTAGATTACTCTGGTCTTGCGTAGCCGCCAGACAACTATTCCACAATCATCGAATGTTATACATTCTGAAACTACACCTTCCCCAAATCCGAGCAAGGAAGCTGGCATTTCCGTTCAATAAAATATATTTAAAAAAATATCTTTAGAGCTTGGTTTTTCCATTCCTGCTAAGCAACAAGCTATATGTATGCTTAGATGATTTAGATTTATATTATAGGATAAAATGTGCGC
>NC_136809.1:51566394-51612425 GCF_951216825.1 Electrona antarctica
GGGACTAGTGGACAAGAGATCCAGTATAAGTCATTTTACACAACGCGTCGCACTGCAACGCGTTGTGAACGTGACTAAATCAACTGTAGATTTAGTCAACTAAAATCCTATGACATTTAGTCGACTAAAACTAGAACTAACATTCCAGGTAGCTAACATGTGACTAAAACTAAATTAACCCTATTCAAGAGACTAAGGCCGTTTTCACACCCAAAGTTCGCTTAGAAGATCCGGATCAAGGATCAAGGACCAAGGACCAATATTTGCATTTAGATTTTGGTCCGTTTGGTGTTCACACTGGACTTTTTAAAGCGTACCAAATATATGTAAACAAATGACACGTGGACATGTTAAGCGAACCAAATAGTGAAAAAAAGAAAAGAGGTCGCATCGCAGGCTTCGTCATAACTTTGCGTGGTGGCGGCGGCGCATGCTTAATCCATTGAGACCTGGAACGCATCCATGTCACGTTAGCGTTTAACCACATTAACCATTAACCCATTTTGGGGCGGGAACCCGTTTTGGTGTTTTAAACATTATGTTATAATTTAGCTATTGAAAAATAGCAGATCTACAAGCTCATAGCGCGCCACCGAGTGGCGCGCTATGAGCTTGAAGGTCTGCTATTTTTTAAAAATCGTTAAAATGTGCCTCAAATCTTTCAGAAAATTGTCATGATTTAGAAAACTTTTTTTTTAAAGTTTCGACATCAGGCCTGAATGGGTTAAAATAAACAGATCTACAAGCGTACATCGTGTACCATACCGTACATACCATTCCGTGTCGATAACTCTGTTATTTTTACACATGTGAACCTTGTACGCTGCCATTAAATTTGCGCTGCGCTTCGACATATATGCGTCTACTATTAAAATCAGACAGCTAGCTGTCATATCAATAGTGATCCCCGTAAAAAAGACATGCTTTTAGAACTAATTATTAATGCAGCCTCACAACTGCCGATGCCCGACTGCTATTTTGGCACTTGATTGATAACTCTTTTTTGTTGTCACCGAGTCTCTCGCACACGCACAACGTTGGTATTATTGTACTTTAGGGACAACATTGAAAATATCTGCAATTCTTTGGTGTGTGAGATCACTATGCAACCTAAGTATAAACTAGTGGAAACTGCAACCCAAATCTTATCCCAAACTATAGGGTTGTAACGATATAGTAAAATAGATTTTTTTAATTTCAAGAATCGAAGTGTATATCGAAATGAAAACGGCAACATTGACTATGTATCGTATCGTTTTGCAATGCAAATAATCGGTATGGAATGGTTTTGCTATGTAAAAAATCAATTGTATCAATACTACATTTTTGTGCGTGGTATTTAAAAAAGAAAAAGAGGGGTTTAATTACTTATTAAAATAATGTCAATGTGTGCCTATATGATGACTGTATTGTCTGTCTTTTTAATATACAGTATGTATGCATTTCCTGAATGGGAGTCTATCAATAGCCACTTATTGCCACTATGGTTCATTGTTCTTGCCATGTCTTTGTATATTTCATCTTTTTATTTACAATAGTGTTGTGCCTGAGCTGTTTTTCCTTTCTTTTATTTTCTTGTTTGTTATTATGTTCTCGTTGTGTAATGTCTGTGTTCATTGTCCTTTGTTAAAACCAATAAATATACTTTATAAAAAGATAATAATAATAATGTCAATGTATTTTAAGTAGTCACTGTATCGATTTCAAATCATTGAATCGCATCGTATCGCCATAATGAACCAATATAGTCCATGTATCGTGTACCATACGTATCGTATCGTATCGCTGTTAAAATGTAGCGTTATACATTCTAAATATGCCCCTATATATATACTGAGCAAATGGACTGTTACCACCTTCAATAATAATGGTAATAATAGTCTTTATCGTCTCTACGTCATATATTTTCTTTGTCATGGACACTTGTACATTTACATGAATAATTCTACTCGAGTTGAAAGCATTGAGACCCATTTTAACCCTCAATGGCTTCCTTTCTGAAAAATAACGTCATTGTAAAAAGATTCACACGATTGAATCGATTTGCGTGCGCGCGCGTGCGTGTGTGTGTCTCCCAATCAGGCAGCTGCCAGCAGCAGCTGCAGGTCAATAGGTCATGGTACAAACAGACATTCCGTGCTCAAACAGCACAACACAAAGCTGCTCCATGGAACGGGGCTAACACCGCTCAAAAACAGTAGACCACATCATCATCGTCACACACAGAAAGCCACACACACACCCGCGCGCGCACGTGCTCTCCTCTACTCCCACAGAGACAAACACTGCCGCAACGGAGACGGTAACCGCGACTACGGGCATAAATTAGCGTCATGGCGATATGCAAAGCGAGGGAGCCGGCAACAATTAAAGCTTGACTAACGAGCTTTTGAGGAGCGGGGCTGAAGTTTCCCTAAGCAGCTGCTAACTGGATTAGCCTGAGACGCGGGCGCGCATGCACACACACACACACAGACTGGGAGAAACAGAGATGCTATACTGCCACCACCTGTGAGCGAACAAACAAACAAAGGCTAAGGCTAATGTGCAAAAACAGACAACACACACACAGCTACTGTAGCGATACTGTGCCCGGGCCGTGGCGTACAGGCAAACAAATATCTCGGGACGAGACGAGGGGCAGCAACACATTTGGTTCATTGTCTTATAGAAGGTCTCGGGACGAGGGGCAGCAACACATTTGGTTCATTGTCTTATAGAAGGTCTCGGGACGAGGGGCAGCAACACATTTGGTTCATTGTCTTATAGAAGGTCTCGGGACGAGGGCAGCAACACATTTGGTTCATTGTCTTATAGAAGGTCTCGGGACGAGGGCAGCAACACATTTGGTTCATTGTCTTATAGAAGGTCTCGGGACGAGGGCAGCAACACATTTGGTTCATTGTCTTATAGAAGGTCTCGGGACGGGGGCAGCAACACATTTGGTTCATTGTCTTATAGAACGTCTCGGGACGAGGGCAGCAACACATTTGGTTCATTGTCTTATAGAAGGTCTCGGGACGAGGGCAGCAACACATTTGGTTCATTGTCTTATAGAAGGTCTCGGGACGGGGGCAGCAACACATTTGGTTCATTGTCTTATAGAAGGTCTCGGGACGGGGGCAGCAACACATTTGGTTCATTGTCTTATAGAAGGTCTCGGGACGGGGGCAGCAACACATTTGGTTCATTGTCTTATAGAAGGTCTCGGGACGGGGGCAGCAACACATTTGGTTCATTGTCTTATAGAAGGTCTCGGGACGGGGGCAGCAACACATTTGGTTCATTGTCTTATAGAAGGTCTCGGGACGGGGGCAGCAACACATTTGGTTCATTGTCTTATAGAAGGTCTCGGGACGGGGGCAGCAACACATTTGGTTCATTGTCTTATAGAAGGTCTCGGGACGGGGGCAGCAACACATTTGGTTCATTGTCTTATAGAAGGTCTCGGGACGGGGGCAGCAACACATTTGGTTCATTGTCTTATAGAAGGTCTCGGGACGGGGGCAGCAACACATTTGGTTCATTGTCTTATAGAAGGTCTCGGGACGGGGGCAGCAACACATTTGGTTCATTGTCTTATAGAAGGTCTCGGGACGGGGGCAGCAACACATTTGGTTCATTGTCTTATAGAAGGTCTCGGGACGGGGGCAGCAACACATTTGGTTCATTGTCTTATAGAAGGTCTCGGGACGGGGGCAGCAACACATTTGGTTCATTGTCTTATAGAAGGTCTCGGGACGGGGGCAGCAACACATTTGGTTCATTGTCTTATAGAAGGTCTCGGGACGGGGGCAGCAACACATTTGGTTCATTGTCTTATAGAAGGTCTCGGGACGGGGGCAGCAACACATTTGGCTCATTGTCTTATAGAAGGTCTCGGGACGGGGGCAGCAACACATTTGGTTCATTGTCTTATAGAAGGTCTCGGGACGGGGGCAGCAACACATTTGTCATATAGACGCATGTAGTTGCAAGCAACCACTGAATTGAACCAATTGAATCACTTGGAGTCGACTTGCGTCGACGTGCATCACCATGCGTCGACGTGCAACAGGACAATATCACACCGCTTGGACGAACGCTATAAAATAAACCTTTAGTTTAGTTTAGTCTCGACCCATTGGTGTGGTTTGGGCATTAGAGCTCCAATTAGTGCTGGACTCGACTCTCATCTGAGCCAAGTCATTTGCACCTTGCAGGTATTATTAGCTATTCTACACTTAAACTAGAAAAAGTGCCCCTTGGGGCACAGGTCTCCACCAGTGCAGGTCAGGTTGTGGCCTCCTGGTGGCGCTATAATAGGCCAATGTTCTCGCCTTAAATGGCAATTGGATGATTTGAGGCATTTTGTTCCAAAAATGTGTTTTTGTGAAAAGGGTGGGATATATTCCTCAGCCTAGTAGGAAAGTGCGTGAAATACTTAATGTAAATTGAAAAGTCGGCCTCCTGGTGGAGCTATAACAGGCCGTTCAGGAAAATTCGGGGCATCTAGGGAGTGTGTGCAAAATTTGGCATGGATTGGGCCAACGGTGCCGGAGATTAGCTGGTAACGGACACACACACACACACAGAGAGGTCCTTGACTTTCCTTTTAATATGTTCCTTGTTCCCTTACGAATAAATCTCCCGCTGTTTTCTCCTTCCTTCTTCCAGCCATTCTCTCTCTCTGCCCTACACATCCTCTCTGCTCCCTCAAATAAATCTCCCACCCTCCTCCCTCACTAAAACACACACACACACACACACACACACACACACACACACACACACACACACACACACACACACACACACACACACACACACACACACACACACACACACACACACACACACACACACACACACACACACACACACACACACACACGGCAGCAGCCACAAAGGCCCCATTTTAATAAATCTGCTCCTTTATTGGTGCTGAGTGTCTCTGGCTCAGGGAGAGAGAGAGAGGGATGAGAGGAGAGGAGGAGAGAGAGAGAGGAGAGGAGAGAGAGAGAGGAGGAGGAGAGGAGAGGAGAGAGAGAGGGATGAGAGAGAGAGGGATGAGAGGAGAGGAGAGAGAGAGGGATGAGAGGAGAGGAGGAGAGAGAGAGAGGAGGAGGAGAGGAGAGGAGAGGAGAGAGAGAGGGATGAGAGAGAGAGGGATGAGAGGAGAGGAGAGAGAGAGGGATGAGAGAGAGAGGGATGAGAGGAGGAGAGAGAGAGAGGAGGAGGAGAGGAGAGGAGAGGAGAGAGAGAGGGATGAGAGAGAGAGGGATGAGAGGAGAGAGAGAGAGGAGGAGGAGGAGAGGAGAGGAGAGGAGAGAGAGAGGGATGAGAGAGAGAGGGATGAGAGGAGAGGAGAGAGAGAGGGATGAGAGGAGAGGAGAGAGAGAGAGGAGGAGGAGGAGAGGAGAGGAGAGGAGAGAGAGAGGGATGAGAGGAGAGGAGGAGAGAGAGAGAGGAGGAGGAGAGGAGGAGGAGAGAGGGTGGAGAGGAGGTGGAGAGAGGGATGAGAGGGATGAGAGAGAAGAGGAGGAGAGAGAGAGGGATGAGAGGAGAGGAGGAGGAGAGAGGGTGGAGAGGAGGAGGAGGAGAGAGAGGGATGAGAGGAGAGGAGAGAGAGAGGGATGAGAGGAGAGGAGGAGAGAGAGAGAGGAGGAGGAGAGGAGGAGGAGAGAGGGTGGAGAGGAGGTGGAGAGAGGGATGAGAGGGATGAGAGAGGAGAGGAGGAGGAGAGAGGGTGGAGAGGAGGAGGAGAGAGAGAGAGGGATGAGAGGATGGGAGACAGAGAGGAGGAGGAGGGCGGGATAACTGTTGCCATATCATGGACATGCAGGAGGCAGAATGAGAGAGACGGACAGATAGAGACAGGTCAGACAGAGGTGCATGGACATGCACACGCCTCATATAGCGCGCACACACACACACACACACACACACACACACACACACACACACACACACACACACACACACACACACACACACACACACACACACACACACACACACACACACACACACACACACACACACACACACACACACACACACACACACACACACACACACACACACACACACACACACACACACACACACACACACACAGTCAGTAATTCACCGGCCTTGAAGTAACGAGCAGCAACAGGAAAGAGACCACGAGGGCATTAGCTCGAGCATGTGAGTGTGTTTTGCGTGTGCGTGCGCGTGTGTTGTTATTTATTAAAGGTATAGAGCTAGACTGCGGCCCGCTCAGCATCCTGAAGGTGTGTGTGTGATGGACTGACTGACTGACGCGTGGGCTCGGCCAATGGCGCGACAGCAGCTGGGGCTGGCTGCGGTCGCCAGGGTATATAGGGGGAAACAGTGCCCGAGGTGGGCCGGTTGGTAATGACGGCAGCTAGCTTGGCTTAGCGCTCCAATCTCAGCCATCAGTCAACTGTGACAGATTGGGGATATGAGCTAAGAAGCCGTTTAGCTTTGGTGTGTGTGTGTGCGCGTGTGTGCGTCCGTGCGTGTATGCATGTATGTCTAGAATTGGGGGTGGAGGGAGGGAGGGAGGGAGGGAGGCTAGGGCTGCTGCTGCTGTTGCAGATGCATCAATACTCTGTAGACAGGCCATTTTCCGATGTCTATTCCCAGCCCTGGCTTGTTGCTGGGGCAACATATACCGCCATTTTACCTTTTCGCTGCACCTCTCTGGAAGGCTTCCATGAATCAGTGGTCCATGTTCTGTAAACTCTCTGTCTCTCTCTCTCTCTCTCTCTCTTCGGCGCTGAACCGTTACTGTAAAATGAGCTGTGACCGTGTCCATGATTTAACTCGGAGAGTGTATACGGCTGTAACCAAATGGACGGTTCGGGTTACATCATAGTGGGCATTATTAACCCATTTTGGGGCAGGCCGGGAACCCCTTTTGGTGTTTTAAACATTATGTTGAAATTTAAGCCATTGAAAAATATCAGATCTACAAGCTCATAGCGCGCCACAGAGTGGCGTGCTACGAGCTTGTAGGTCTGCTGTTTTTGAAGAATCGTGAAAATGTGGCTCAAATCTTTGCTTCTGGGGAAGTCCCTGGAACGACATATTTTCAGATGGGGGGGGGGTCGGCGGGCCAAATACATATCATTTTTGGGGTTCTTTTGGGGGACATGAAATATTGAGCACCACTGACATAGAAACATTGGTATTTCGGATGATTCAGAAGACATTTTTTTTTAATTTCGACGTCAGGCCTAAGTGGGTTAACAGAACACTGAATGTTGACATGTGACGTTTCGTCATTGACCCGTTCGTCAGGCACGTTTGTGACCGTCACCAGAGCACTGTATGCCACATGGAAGGACAGCTTGATAATGAAAATATTATCGTCTTATTGGCTTTCAGTGGAATCGTATCATATCTCTGCTGTCGGGAGGAAACCTCATAACTCCAAAATGTTCATTTTTCAGGAAATGAAAAATATTATTTTTTCAGGAAATTAAGAAAACCATATATTTTTAAAACAAAGCAATACTGCCTCATCAAAGTGGGTGTTGTAACTTTATATATTGTCAATGACGTCCATGAGAGGGGGAGAGGTGGTGGAGTTAGTTGCTTTAGCAGACATTTTGAGGGTCCAATGGAGTTAAGGTTTTGTCCAAAGCACTTTTTACTACTTTCCATTCGTTCAAAATTTTCGAAACAACACACAGACGTATAAAGGGTGTTCAATAGCACTGATTTATGCCAAAAAATCTAAACCTCAAAAATTGAGTTATGAGGTTTCCTCCCAACAATATAATATGACAATAATTATTACCTACATTTTAAAACACAAATTAGGTACTATAAAAGTGTCAGCAACATACAGTAAGCCATATCGTGGTATGTGTAATATTGAACAATATCTATATGATTATTGTGATATTCGTTTCAGTCATATCACCATATCGCCCTTTCTCCTTCAAGGTGAAACATATTTGTTAAATTGACGCACACACGCACACCCGTACACACACTCCTCTCTTTCTCTGTAGCTCTAATTAATTAGTCTCATGTCACGCAGCTGCGTCTAGATTCTCCCATAGGTGGAACCCCGGGTATTAGACGGACAACCTATACCTCAAACGCTAACCTAACCCTAACCGCAAGGACGGAGCAGCGCATGCCGCGAGTCGGACCTTTGGCGTGGTGGATCTGCGCGTGCTTCCCCAATAAAGGCTCTACGACAACACGATTTTGAAACCAACCTTGATCAAACAAAGAACTTCCCAACAGGCGTTAATACAATATCTCACTTTGAAGAAGACGATAAACACGTACATGAGAAACACAGGTTGTTTCAACCCCATGTCCAATAATGAACACAAGCTATACAGAGAAACCACGACAGAACACAAGGAAAGCCCAGGTAGAGACAGAGACGGCAGCATGTTAACACTTATGATGCTGCCAGAGTTTGTCAAAATAAAAGGCGCTAGAGTGCCAAGCAGATGAGGCTGATTTTACTCTGAAAAGCCTTCCATTTCCTTCCCCAAAAACCGGGAGGTATAATCTTCCATTACTACCTCGTGCTGTCAAGTATCATCTCTCTTTAGAAGCGTTTATATTCCATAACGAGATGCTTGGTTTAGTCAGTAATGAGGACAGAACATGGCCGTTCTGATCCAAACCAAGGACAGAGGAGCAGACACAACGCCAAATTGGTTCCAATACTCTTATATATAGCGAGAAAGACTATACTCAAGCTTTGGATTCATAGAGACGTTCCTACACTGGATGATTTGTACAAGGAGGTACAATGACTGTGGTTCCTCTGGAGAAACAGACTTATCTCCTCCGCGATAACATGGAAGGGTTCACGATGGAACCAGTCTTAGATACAGTGGACCCTTCTAGACTGCGCTTCAATGTACCTTATTGAACGGTAGTGAATAACAAAGACTCTGGTGTAACTCTACTCTAATGTACAATCATGTCAAGACTGTGGTGTGCTCATTTTGTCTTGTTGTCTTCCTATGGTAATAAGAAAAATGTGTGTTTCTATATACATTGAATTGCGATTGAAAAGTTGTGAAATTTCAGAGCCTCAATAAAAAAAACGGACAGCGACGTAGATTCAGAGATAATAGACAGTTTTGTCGGCCCCGTAAACCAGGAAGTGAACGGCTGCGCGCATGATGCGCAAAACATGTCCATGTGTGCTGAACAAGTCGTTGCCAAGCAACGGGAACTGTCAAAAAAACTGGATTACAGCAATCACGTTTTATATCATTATTAAAAAGGACCTCCTTTACGTGTTTTTATTGAGAGGACGTGTGGAGACGTCTTTAGCATAAAAGGTGTTTGTAGTACCTTGGTATGGAGGTTTGTCTGCAGCCCTAAAGTCACAACTGCTGCAACAACTGAACATTCAAAGATTGTCAGACAACCACTTCAGAGACTCTATACATCCACGTATGATAACAGCATCCTAAGGTTGGCAAGGAATATCACCTCTAATACTAGCCATGTGTTTTGTATGGAGAATATACTGTAGGTTGTTGCCTTCAGGAAGGAGATATGGTGTCCCAGCATACAATAAGGTCATATCAGACTAAAGAGGTCCTTTGTCCACCAGTCGACTTTGAGGCTTATAATCAGGTGTTTTAGTAGCCACATCTAGGCGGTGGACATTGCTCTCGTCTTCATGTCTTTATGTACTGTTGTTCTTTGTACTATGTGTCAAATGTGTGTATATGTGTTTCTGCATACATGGCTGCTGGGGTCGCAAGACAAACTTCAGTGTGAACTGACAATAAAGTACTACATCACAATCATATGTTAACTACAGCAAAAACAACGAAACGACTCGGCTATACACGAAAAGACTCCGAGCCAAAGCGGAGTGCGTCAGAGATGGCGGTTATGGAGCCAAGCGTGTCGGTTCCTTACCTGGCCGTGAGGCTGCATGGCGCCGTAGGACATGTTCTGGTTCAGAACCTTCTGCTTCATCAGCAGCATCCTCTTCTGCTCCTCGCTCAGGTGCGCCGTCTGGCCCGGGATGGGCCCCTGCGTCTGGCCCGGCCCTCCTCCCTGGCCCCCGCCCCCTCCTCCTCCCCCTCCGCCCTGCATGTACGGGGGCATCATGGGGTTCTTGACCTGGCCGGCCCCTCCCCCTCCTCCTACCATGGGCGGAGTCATCCTCTGGCCCATGTGATCGACGACCATGGCGGAGCTAAAGTGACTCAGCGGCTTGGTGTTGCTGTAGGACAACATGGCCTGCTGCTGCTTGGAGAGCAACGCGTTGGGACCCATGCCGTTTGGCTGCTGCTGCTGCTGCTGGGCCAGCATGCCCTGCATGGTGTGTTGTCCGTGGTTCTGCGGGAGGTAGTTGTTCATGGGGGCCTTCGGGGGCCCGTTGTTGGGGGTCATGCCGCCCTGCGACGCGTTAAAGGCTTGCGGTGGATACATCATGGGGCTGTTGGGCTTGTCCTGGCTGAAGGCGGCCGAGCCGTAGGGGCTGGTGGGCGCGCCCCCCGCGGGTGACCAGTTGGTCGCCTGCTGCTGCTGCTGTTTCTGCTGCATTAGCTTAGCGCGCTGCTGCGCCGCCATGGCCTTCAGCTGCTCGGCGTGAGAGAGTTCGGGGGTGACCGGCGGGCCTCCGGTGGGCCCTCCTCCCGTACCCGTGGTGGGGTTCACCATGAAGCCGTTGTTCCTGGTGGTGCCGCCGCCGCCGCCGGCCGCCTGCGTCTGGACCTGGGCCGGCGTCTGAGGGGAACGGGCCACGCAGTTGTGCAGCGGAGAGCCCGACGCCATGCCGACGGCCGGGGACTGCTGCAGGGGCTGCTGGGGAGGGGTCCCGTTGGCCGCCGTGGCAAACTGTGGGCCGGACGACGAGGGACGGACCTGAGGAGGAGGAGACGGTAGGAGAGGCATTAGAGCAGTGGTTCCCACGGTTTCATGTCAAGGACCCTCAAATCGACATTTATTTGGGCCGCGGACCGCCCCCATTTAAAACATATGCCAGAGACCCTGCATAAGAGAGGATTTTCACGGCTCTGGCAGTGATTCTCAACCATTTTAATTTCAAGGACCCCCATTCAATGGCATTTCTATCTCTGGGACCCCAATTCATATTGTAAAATCATACAGTAAGAAAATATGTAATGAACTTAGCATTCCTGACATGATGACAAAAGATGAAGTGAAATACTGTTCTCATCTATTCACTATGTGTCTAACTCTTTCCCCCACCACAGCCCCATCTAGTGGTCTGTCGCAGAACGGCAGCCTTACTTTGAAGCCGATTTGGTGAACTTCCGGCAACACGGAATCATTTCCAGGGCACTCGTTAGATACTATCGTTTTCATCACAAGCGCTGAAACGGTCCCACGGGGTTGCGATGATTTTTTTTTTTTTGACCTCCAAAAACATTGAACGTTTTGTATGATCACCTCAATCTGAGCTTCAAATCCAACACAAAAAAACATTTAGATCGTCGCTAAAGATAGTCTGGATGAAGGAAAACAATCGACGACGCCACCAACGCGGAAGCGAAGCGTTGCCGGGCGATGGTTCTCGTCCTAGGCGATCTGTGACCATAACTCGCCCGATGTCGCCTTTAGCTGGGAATGAGTTAAGTGATAAGGGCCTTTCTTGGCCCCACCCTTCTCCCACTGTTTATATTGTGTTTAGTTTCCAAGATGGCCGCAGCACCAGGAGGGGGTGGGGCGGATGTGAGCGGGCGGGGTCGACATATGCCCTTACCGAGCTGCATTCAAGACACTTGCCTTGTGTCTGACACCTGACTTGTGTCTGAACACAGCTTTGATGGATGTGTTCTGCCCCCCCCCCCCATCAAACAAAATGTTTGGTCAAACCATATGGGCTTCCATTGGAAATGCATTGGAGCGGCCATTAAACACAGACACAAGACAGGTGTCTTGAATGTGTGAACGCAGCGCAGTAAGGGCATATTATGTCAACCCCACCTGCTCACCTCCGCCCCACCCCCTCCTGGTGCTGCGGCCATCTTGGAAACTAAACACAATATAAACAATTGGAGAGGGGTGGGGCCGAGAAAGACCCTTCTAATGCAGTTATCACAATGTTCCTAATACCTCCGTCTTTTTGTTCTCTTGTGTTCCTCACATGTAAGTGAACATGTCTTAATAATTCCAAAGTAAACAGTTAATTAAAAACATAAACCAATTTGTACTCTCAGCCACCCACAGCAAGATCTAATTTATTTTCGCTAGTCACAACAGCACATCATTCTCTGCCAGCTCTCATTAACAGAATGTATTTCTCAGTTCTAATATGAACTCTCTTATCACGTCTCCATATTTTGTTATTGGATGACAGCCCATCCTCTCACAAATGAGTCAGTGATTGCTATGACTAAAAACAGCCCATCCTTCTGAGCATGAAGGCATGGCAAATGTTCAGTATTTCTAAAAAACAGATTGATTCTCATCGCCAATATATTGCCTGTTGCTAACGTGGTGGGGGCGTGGAAGATTAATAATCCATCGCAGCTGGAGAGAGGGAATAGAGTAGGTAGCTTTTCTTTCTTAACCCGTTTAGGCCTGACGTCAAAATTTTAAAAAAAATCTTCAAAATCCTGACAGTTTGCTGAAAACCATATGTTTCTATATCAGTGGTTCTCAAACTAATTCATGCCGAGGACCCCAGAAATTATGTGGAACCGGCCGCCAACCCCCATCTGAAAATATGTTGTTCCAGTGACCTCCCAGAAGCAAAAAATAGCAGACCTACAAGCTCGTAGCGCGGCACTCGGTGCCGCGCTACGAGCGACCTTTGTGTTTTTAAAACATTTGGATATAATGACCCGCCTCTAGAGTTACTACTTCCTAGTGCGGCAGTCGAGGTGGACGGGTGGGAAATTTGGTATATATAGTATTTTTTTATTGGCCTAAAATATTGTCTATATACATATATTCATGAATCCACTTGCTGACCGGCTGATAGTATTGGGCAATTTGTTTTATAGGGGTTTCTTGTGACCCTACCATTAACATCCTATGGGGGGGGGGGCATTTTCGATGACGTCCCACCCGAAAATGACATTGAATGTTGCCCAACAGACGCTCCCAGCCTGTGGAGCGATGCGATCCAATCTCCGTCCTTTTATTAATCTCCGTCTGTCCTGAGCGCTGGGCGTTACTATTTGATAGGACGGAGAACTCCGTGTATGCCGCTCGGGGTGTTAATAATGGTTGTAATATGGTTCGGCGCACAAAATCCTCTGGTTTTCTACCAGAGCACAACCAAATCCTCAGCGCTATGCTTCATTTACGCTCCATGGCACGTCGGTCGGCGTCGAAAACAGCAAACCTACTACTATACAAGCTCACAGTGTGTTGCATGTGTGACGCGTTGTGAGCTTGTAGGTCTACTATTTTCGACGGACGAATCAATTGGGCCTTTAACCCATTTAGACCGTAGGTCCTAGCGCATTTTTATTGATATCAAACGAAAGAAAAATATTCAGAATTTTTTTCTCTTTTTTTTTTTTTGGAGTTGGCCTCTCCTTCTGCACCATACTCCTTGCTCTTCGCATGCGCGTTGTCGTTCACTTCCCTGTTTACGGCTCAGAAAGAATGCCTCGTATCTCCTGATCTAGGGAGCTCTCCGTGGTTTTGACCAGATGGAAATCTAAGCTCTTCATTTCTGACTTCTGACCTGCCTCTCGTTCAAAATATGAACGCGAGGGATTATCGAGCGACTTTATGGTAATCATAGCCGAGGTAAGCAAGCAACATTATTTCTCCAGGTTTTTGTACGGAACGGAAGGGGCTTTCAGAGTAAAAGCTGCCATAACTGCGGGGCACCCCGAGCTGCTATTTTGAAAGAAATCCCGGCGCTGATTGTGTTAATTCGGACAGCGTCCAAATGGGTCCACGCGGTTCCATTTGACACTCGGTAAGACCCAACGATGCTTCTCGGTAACATTTTTATTTTAATTAATCACTTAATTTTTTTTTTCTATTCTTTTTTCACCTAAACATCATCATTGATGTGCATTGTTTAGTCTTGCAATGCCATTGGTCATGCTATTTGCATATAAATACACCCCACAGAGGCACAAATTTACACAACTTCAAAATCTCTGGACTCAGTGCAATTTCTAATCAAAATTGACCTATGACCTTTAATCTTTAACCCTGATAAAAGTAACTAAAATGCATGTAATACATATATTTGTGTGATCATTAGAATGTCTAGAACATGTATCATGTATTATTGTGAAAGATATCCACCGAATGTAAATTATTCATTTATTATTATTATTTTAATAATTATTATAAATGTGCATAACATTTTTTTTTTACATATTTTTTTAACATCAGTCCTAGTAGTACAAAGTAGTAGTAGTAGTACAAGTAGAAATGTATCCGGGTTTTACAGGGTTACGCCTTTTTCAGATGGGGAGCATGTGACGCAGACGCTGTCGCCTGGATCAACGACAGGTCTGCTCATGAGGGGCGAGACTCCTGCTGAGAAAAAACAAAAAACGAAACGAGCACGAACGCGACAATTTCACCGGAACGTGCCCACCCACGACGAGGCAGTCGTCGTGTCAGTCGCTGCCTGCCTGTTGGTAAAAGGCCTTCACAGCGGATAGATACGGTACGGCAGTGTTTCCCAAAAGTGGGGTCTGGAGACCCCCAGGGGTCCTTGAGGGAATTCCAGGGGGTCCCCAGCTAAATGAATCGTTTTGAACCAAATGGACCCTTTATGGGTCTGTACCTTATGGGTCTGTATCTCTAGAATGGAACCAAATGGACCCGTTAGTTCCATTCGTACACTCTCAGAGTTAAATTAACATTGATTTTACAATATAAATTGGGGGTCCCAGAGATAGAAATGCCATTAAATGGGGGTCCGTAGCCTAATGCATGTCAAACTGGGGGGTCCTTGAAATTAAACGGGTTGAGAATCACTGCTATAACCGTAAAGATCTTCTCTTATGGCCCCCATAAGAGAAGATATCATTTCAAATAGGGGTCTGTGGGCTGACGAGTGTCAATTTGGCATGAACGTAGATACGGTACGGTTACGGTACTGACCTGTGGGGAGCCCATGGGGACCTGCGGTCCCCCCTGAGGAGGAGGAGCCTGAGGGGGCCCCGGCGCCCCCCCACCACCACCTCCGGGTGGCGCCGCCGACGCGTTCCCCGAGCCCTCCGGGGGTCCCGGCGGCGTCTGGTTGCTGCCGGGCCGACCGGCGGCGGTGACGGCGCAGAACTCCGTCTCCTTCTTGTCCTCGAAGTCCTCGTTGAAGAGGTCGTGCATGTCGTCCTCGGGCACCGTGTTGGCCAGCTCGTCGATGAGCTCCTGCCACTCCTGGTCGTTGAGGTTGATGTCCGAGAACAGCTTGTTCTGGTTGGACAGCGAGCCGGGGTCCGAGCCGTCCGGTCCGTCGTCCAGCGGCTCCTGCTTCAGGTCCTTGAGGAGACCGAAGCCGTCCTCCAGGGAGTCCAGCGAGCCGTTCAGCTTGATGTCCGGCGGGAGGAGGTGGCCGCCGCCGCCGCCGTTTTTGCCCAGTTCGTCCGACGCGGGCCGCCCGCCGCCCGACACGTGGTTGTTGTTGTTATTCGGAGTGTTGTTGTTGTTGCCGCCGAGGTGAGGCCCGTTGGGCAGGCCGCCGCCGCCGCCCAGTAAGGGCTTGATGTCCATTTGGTGGTGTAGTGGAGAGATAGGAGGAGGGACGCCGTTGTTGATGTTGTTGTTGTTGGGGAGGCCGCTGAGCGAGTCCAAACCCCCGCCGCCGCCGCCGTCCTTCCGTAGCCGCTTGGTGGTCGGGGAGTAGCTGCCGCCGTCGCAGATGCCGTTCTGGTCGCCGTTGAGCGGGGAACGCGCGCTGTCCAGTTTCCTCTTGACCGTCTCCTGCAGCTGTGGAGGGGGGGGGGGGACAGGAAACAGGAAGTAAGATTAGAACCCGGGAGGATAGAGGGGGGCGTTTTTCAAAAATAGCAGACCTACAAGCTCGTAGCGCGCCACTCGGTGGCGCGCTATGAGCTTGTAGATCTGCTATTTTTCAATAGCTAAATTATAACATAATGTTTAAGACACCAAAAGGGGTTCCCGCCCAAAATGGGTTAAAACCTAGTTTTAACCTATAATAAAACCTATAATCAGTGGTTCCCAAATCTGAAAATATGTTGTTCCAGGGACCTCCCCCCAGAAGCAAAGATTTGAGTTAAAAAAACGTTCACTGTGAAAGAACATATTAAAAGATTTGCACCACATTTTCACAGTTTTGTTTCAAAAATAGCAGACCTACAAGCTCGTAGGGCGGCACTCAGTGCCGTGACATGAGCTTGTAGGTCTGCTATTTTTTCAACAGATAACGTTTTAAATAATGGTTCAAGTGGTTAAAAGCTATAAGGCGACACATTATGCGTCCTCAGCTTTGAATGGGTTTATATATCATTGTGTCGTTTACATTGCCGATGATCGTAACGATGTGAGAAGTTCAATGCACGAAGAAGAAGAACTCAAAACAATAATTGCCAGGATTTCAATTTTGCCTGAAATGACAACCAAATGATTGTCCCATACTGTTCACTGTACGCAGACAGGACATGCACATGAGACTGAAATAGAGGCTGAGAAGGAGGTTCGCACAAAATAAGAAGACAAGATGATGTCGGTATATGTGCAGGAGAGAGAGATGCATGCTACTGTATTGCTGCGTTCACACTGGTACCGTAGATGCAAAAGATTACAAAGTGTATTTGTAGCTTTGCAGGTCACAGATGACTAGTATGAACACCTCTCACTTTTTAGAGAGGATTTGTCTTGCAATTGCATTAAACTCTTAAACGCATAACTATGTTGGGAATACCTAGACCCGGCCTTTCGTTTGTATTTCTTTGTCATCTGTTGTAACTACGGTTACAACATTTTCAAGGACAAAATCACAACATGAAGAGAGGAGTTAACGGGCAATTATGGGCACTGTATTTTGCCCGTAAACCTCAAGTTTAGCAGGCATATACAGTAATATACGGTAATATACAGGTGTGATGGTACAATCCGGGAGTTTACGGGAGTTTGTCGGAAAGTTTAACGGGAGTTTACTGTAATGTACACATCCGTATTCCAAGCTTTTTGCGCAGTGAAATATCATGAATATCACGAAGGTCGTCATTATGAATTTTACCTAGAGACAAAGAAATTATTATAATTCTAATTTATTGAAAGTAAAATGGCATGGAATAATATTTTCTGCTCTGTCTTTTAAAAACCTACGGCAATTTAAGCAATTTTACGTAGTATAGCTCGAGGCGTTACCACATCTATTTGTAAAACTCATGTATTTTACAGTACATTACAGGCAGGCTATTATCGTTTTTTCTTTTTATCCCACGATTTTGCAACCCATTTCTTTCACCCAGTGTCAATTATCTAATTGTAATCCTGGGCGTTACACTTCCTCTGCCAACCTGGGGGGGGGGGGGGGGGGGGGGGGGGGGTTCCTTCTATGCATGAGGAGTCCAAGCTGCTTCTTTTCACCTGACAGGGGGGGGGGGGGGGGGGGGGGGGGGGGGGTTCCCCGGCCAGACATAGCGCGTGGAAGGAACCAGTTCCTTTCCCCTCCATCCGCCCCCCCGGCTGGCCAAGGGGAGGTAGTTTTAGAGACATGCGGTAATCCTGGTCTCTAAAACTACCTCCCCCTTGGCCAGCCGGGGGGCCAAGGGGAGGTAGTTTTAGAGACCAGGATTACCGCATGTTTTTTGCGAGGGTATACCTACCCTATAAGGGACACGGGGAGAACATGCAAACTCCACGGAGAAAGGCCCTTTCGCCAACGCAAATGGCAGGCTGTTATCAACCGACCGATTATTGGTCCCACTAAAGAAAAGATAAGGTATCAGATAAACTAACACGAGGCATTGATAGTCGATTGAGCTTCATACCACACTGACAACTTCTGCCTCTACTGTGTGACCAGGTCAAACACTGTCTGTCAACGCTATTGATGTCTGCAAGTCATGTGGATAATACAGCACTTGGTATAAGCCGACTAGCTGAGGGGTGAGGCCCGATAAATATTTAGATGTCTTTGCACGCGCGCACGCACGCAAAAGACACTTTCACATGGATAGATGGACGCGCACAAGGCACTTTTGCCTCTTTGTTATTCAGATGGAACGGCTGACAAAATATATTCAGATTGTATTCTGACCCTAAGCTAGACCCACTCCTGCTGCTGGTACACACATAGACACACACGTGTGTGTGTGACACACACACACACGTGTGTGTCTATGTGTGTACCACTGTGTGTGTGTGTGTGTGTGTGTGTGTGTGTGTGTGTGTGTGTGTGTGTGTGTGTGCGCCTATGTGCCTGTGTGTGTGGTCATCCAATCAATAGTATCTAAATAATTCAGTTCTAGTCTATGCGAGTTTCGTTACTACTACAGAATGTGTGTGTGTGTGTGTGTGTGTGTGTGTGTGTGTGTGTGTGTGTGTGTGTGAGTGAGTGAGAGAGAGAGAGAAGTTGGACCAGGCTTACGCGAGCTACAGGCTTTCCCTAAATGTTAGTGACTCATGTTGGTAATAACAGAGCTGCCTTTCAAAGCCCACCTATAAAACATTACCCCATTATGCTGCTGGTGTGAACTGTATCGCACACACACTGTATCGCGCACACACACACACTGTATCACACACACACACACACACACACACACACACACACACACACACCTTTAAACGCAGAGTTCATCTCCTGACCAGCCCTCCCACTACACTGTTGAGCTGCAGTGAACTGTATGATACTTGGCTATTGTTCACTTGTAAATAATAATACATAAATAAAAGATTGTAAGTGAAACTAGCTCTAGATCTACAAGCTCACAATGCCAGAGAATGCAGATAGGGAGGGAGAGAGGTGGAGAAATAACACATAATGCAGGAGATGGGGGAGAGAGAGAGAGAGAGAGAGAGAGAGAGAGAGAGAGAGAGAGAGACAGAGAGACTGTGTGGAGGAGAAGAGCTGCTCCTCAGACAGATGGTCTCTTTCGTCTGAGTGGAGGAGCTACTAGAAGATGAAGAGAACAGAGTGAGCATGAGAGAGAGAGGGAGAGAGAGAGAGAGACGGTAAATATCGGTAGAGTGATGGAGAGGCATAGCGCACCAAATGACAGCGGGGAGCGAACGATGGGAGGGCGATCAGAGAGAGAGAGAGAGAGCGACAGAGGAAGAGAGATGGCGCCGCTAAGGTGCTGTTGTTATAGCAACCTGCTGCTCTGCTGCTTAATGCACTGCATCCTCTCCTCTCCTCTCCACAACTCCGCCTTCATCTCCCTCTCGTCTCTCTCCTCTTTCCGCCCCCTCGTCTGTTTTCTTCGCCTGCTCTCCTCTTTCCGGGGTCGAGCAGCATTTTAAAATCCACGTCGACGACGACGACGACATCTCCCGACGTGCGAGAGCCTTGCGTGCGTCAGCGAACCGTCCCGAGAGAGAGAGGGGGCCGCGACGTGGGTACGTTTAAGAGAGCGATTCTACAAATGTCTTCAAAATCCTGACAGTTTTCTGAAAAACCCATGTTTTCTATGTCAGTCGTTCGCAAATATTTTCATGTCAAGGACCCCCAAAAATATATGTAATTGGCTGCCGACCCGCCTCTGAAAATATGTTGTTCCTGGGACCCCCCCAGAAGAAAATATTTGAGTTAAAAATGTTCGCTCTGAAAGAATATATTCAAAGATTTGCGTCACATTTTCCCGATGTTTCAAAAATAGCAGACCGACAAGCTCGTAGCGCGACACTCGGTGCCGCGCTATGAGCTTGTAGATCTGCTATTTTTTGAAACCTGGCAATTTATGTAGTACTGTCTCTATATATACACAGTTCTCGATGGTCCAATTCAGCGGTTTTCAACCAGTGGTCCTTGAGGGGGTCACAGGTGTTCCCCAGCTAAAGGATGGAAAGTTACACACACACACACGCGCGCGCGCACGCACGCACGCACGCACGCACGCACGCACGCACGCACACACGCACGTTACTGACAAACAAGGAGAAGCAGAAATCAGAGTGGGAAAGAGCAGCATCTAAAAAAATAAAATAAAAATCCTGACAAAACCTTGAGCCTAATTTATTCGTCGACACATCACTGAACAGGTTAAAGCCCATACAGGCAGACAGACAGACCAAAGACAACTTGTCCAGACTATGTCGGGAGGTCAGTTGTGGAGACGTCATCGGGGATTACAAATGAGTTAAAAAGTGGCTTCTTCTGCAGAGCAGACGGATGACAGACAGATGACACCGCATGAGTTCACGGTGCTTTTTCCACACCTGCAGATAAATCATCTGAGATACCGAGTTACTGAACACAACCGTGCAGTCAGTGAGCATGGATTAAACATAATGTTGGTTACTTACAATTTAGGCATTTAGCAGATAGGCCTGACGTCGACATAAAAACAAAGTTCGCTCTGAAAGAATATATATTCAAAGATTTGTGCAGCATTTTTACGATTTTTCAAAAATAGCAGACCTACAAGCTCATGATCTTGTAGATCTGCCATTTTTCAATAGCTAAAGTATAACATAATGCTTAGTTAAAACACCAAAAGGGGTTCCCGTCCAGAATGGCAATACGTCATTTACATAAAGAAGTAGTTATCATGAATCATACGTAAGCTAAGAACGTAACAGTGGAATTAAACTATGCATATATAGTGCTATGTCTACATAAAATGCTGTATCTAAGTCTACTTGGTTCTCTCCACTGTGTGCTGCAAAATGAGAGAAAATTCATGTCTGACCCCAGATCATACGTGATGGGCACACATCATTTGTACAGAAGCTACTATATATCAACTAATAAATGAATCTGTGTCACGATCTGATCAACAGTGACGTCCTTTTGCCAGACGTCAGTGTGTCCGTGGACGTATGGGCGTCTCACACACACACACACGCACACACACACACACACACACACGCTCTATCTCTCTCTCTCTCTCTCTCTCACTTTATCCGTCTCTCTCTCTCTCTCTGTGTGCTGTCCAAATTATTAGGTTCGGCAAATGAGAGTGTTCGCCATCTTCAGCCACAGATGGTAATGGACGGCCGGTGTGGTGTGTCAGGTCGTGTAGCCATGCAGTCACTTCAACCTCCATTCTGAGTCAAATAGACCCGAGATACAACATACGTGTTGTGATACAACTCACAACACGTATAGATTTGCTATTTTTTGGGGCAAAAATGTTCTTTGCCCCAGAATATGGATGCTCGAAAATACATTACGTTTCAATTTATAAACCGATGCAATCGTGCAGCATTATACAGCAGGTCGTTTCGAGGAAGCAATCTCATTGGTTGAAACAGCCTACTAAGCCGCGCTTCAAACCAGCATCATGGAACACGTAATTAAAACAAAGAATTCAGCCGTGTTGTCCTCCCAGAGCGCAGACTGGGTGGCTAGGCTAGCTAGTTTCTTGGGACATCTGTGGTTTCATATGTCATTAAAAAATATGATTTTTTTTAGCGACTCTTAGTTTTAAGGGTAACTGTTGTATAATCGCAATATTACGCTCAAGGGTGTGCGTTACTGTCATTAATGGCACTTCTGCACTTCGGCTCGTTCTTGCAGCAACGCAGGCGTGCCATTAATGAGAGTAACGCACACCTTCTCGCGTGATATTGCTTGCATCTCATCGATTTGAGATCAAAGCATCACCACTGCCCAAAAAGTAAGATAAGTGGGACATGATGTGAATCATGCAGGTGAACCGTCCATCCTACCAGAATGTGACAGAACAAGAATGATGAGTGTTGTTTTTGGCAGCAAATTTTCATTTTAGTTTCAGTCAGTCTCTTGAATAGTTTATTTAGTTTCAGTCACATTTTAGTCACCTGGAATGTTTTAGTGTTAGTCTAGTTTTAGTCGACTAAATGTCATGAGATTTTAGTCCACTAAATCTACAGTTGATTTAGTCGACTAAAATGTATTTTGGCGGGCCTTGATGCCGGGCCTTGATGCACACAACGTGTTGCACTGCGATGCGTTGTCGCAACCAAGTGTAAAATGACTTATACTGGATCTCTTGTCCAATAGTCCCTTCCTAACATTTTAGTCTAGTTTTTATTTGTTGACGACATAGTCAATACTAATTGTCTTAGTTTTAGTCATCATAGCTTAGTTTTCATTTTGTTTTAGTCAGTGAAAAAAGGTAGTCGACGCACATTTTTCGTCTGCTGCGAAAATAACAGATCATCTGGTCGATGTATCACACAAAAGCACAAACATACACAAATTACACATGCAATTTCTTTCCTATAATGTAGGCCAGCTTGTACCTTGCATGCATGCATGCATGCATGCCTGCGTGCGTGTGGGCGTACGCACGTGTGTGTGTGTGTATGCGTTTGTGGGGTCTGGCTGGCCCACCAGACTGTGAAATTAGTCAATTAAATCAAACAGGTCTTTAATAAGTAGAGGTGTGTGTGTGTGTGTGTGTGTGTGTGTGTGTGTGTGTGTGTGTGTGTGTGTGTGTGTGTGTGTGTGTGTGTGTGCTTGAGTGCGTTAGATGGTCAAAAAGTAGAATGATTTCACTTATCACTTCAACTTTCTTGCAAACCTATGGAATCTATGAAATGCTATGTCACTGTGAGCTGTAAACCTACTATGGAATCTATGAAATGCTATGTCACTGTGAGCTGTAAACCTACTATGGAAACTATGAAATGCCATGTCACTGTGAGCTGTAAACCTACTATGGAATCTATGAAATGCTATGTCACTGCGAGCTGTAAACCTACGATGGAATCTATGAAATGCTATGTCACTGCGAGCTATGGCAGGGGTTCTCAACCCGTGGGGTGCGACTCCTCGTGGGGGTGGGGGGGGGGGTCCACTAAAGGATTTTTGGGGGTCCCCAAATTATTAAAAAAAATAAAAAACGTTTTTTTGTTAGGTTTTTTTGCAACTGAATGGCTGGAAATGGAAATGAAGAGTTTACACAGTACACATGCATGTATTTTATCTATTATTAAGATTATTTGTGCAGTCAGTTTGTATTGGGCGTGGGTCGCGAGACATGGCCAAAGCATTTCCGGGGGTCCCCAGACAAAAACGTTGAGAACCCCTGAGCTAGGGCTCTAAGCAACTAGTCGACTATTCAACTAGTCGACTATTCAACTAGTCGAATAGTCGACTATTCAACTAGTCGACAAGTAAATAAATCCACTAGTTGACCTTGTTGGTACTAGTTGATAAGAAAAAAAGATTTTTTATTTTTTATTCACGTTTTTGTAGGCCTCAAGATCAGCTAGATTATTAATGTACAAAGTTTTTAAATGTACAAATATTACGTTAATTTTTTTTACATGATAGGTAGTTAAACAACTAGTAAACTAGGCAAATAGTCAACTAGTAAAAATCACTAGAAGTGAAAGCCCTGCTGTGAGCCGTGATCAGAAACGTTGACTCATCCTGAAGAACAGACTGGATGCTACTAGTTAGTTAGTTAGTTAACTAACTAGGATGCTACTAGGCTTGTCACAATGAGTAAATAATCGCCTGATCTCAATTTTCTTTTTAAATAATCCTAATCATTAAGCAAAATAGTCACGTTTCCATGTTGAAAAATGCATACGTATTCAAGCATTTAAAAAAAAAATGGTGGAAATCTCCACCATTTCTTTTAGCTATAACATTATTAAATAATTATAGTCCGTTTTGTATAGGCTACGTGGTATAGCGGTCATTGTCAGTCATTTTATATTCCGTATAATACAAAATAGGGCTCAAGTGGTCCAAAGCCTTTGTCACGCCTCTTTGGACAGAATGGATTTTATCCACAGTGAACGGCGCAAATGCAAACATGACTAACCCATTTAGGCCTGACGTCGAAATAAAAAAATATATAGTTTTCTGAAAAACCTTATGTTTCTGTATCAGTGGTGCTCAATATTTCATGTCAAGGACCCCAAAAAGTATATGTAATTGGCCGCTGACCCCCCATCTGAAAATATGTTGTTCCAGGGACCTCCCCAGTAGCAAAGACTTGAGTTAAAAACGTCAGAAGAATATATTAGATTTGTGACACATTTTCACGATTTTCCAAAAAATAGCAGACCTACAAGCTCGTAGCGCGGCACTCGGTGCCGCGCTATGAGCTTGTAGATCTGCTATTTTTTCAATAGCTAAAGTATAACATAATGCTTGAAACACCAAAAGGGGTAACCCGTTCAGAATGGGCTAAAGTACACAGTAATAGCTTGACTTGTCACTTGGCCAGAGCCAGCTCAATGCTCGTCCTGTGTCTCACGGTTCACTGTTTGTTTGTGGAAGCCATACGCGGAAGAGAGAATGGAGCGCCGAGCAGCTCAAGACTGACAACCGTCTCTTGTCAAATAAAACTGTGAGGAATGCTGGGTGGCTTGTTTAATTGTTTGATGACAGGTATAGAGAAACTAGTTTGGTACTTTTCAGGGTGCTTTATTTCACTCCCCTCTTGACAAAAAAGCGCAGGAAGATTGAGTGAAACGGAAAAGTTTTTATATTACTCCTCCAGATTCTGTCCAAAAATCCCGCAAATCGTTACACACTATCTCTATATATCATGTGTTCAAGCCGGATCTGTCCGATATTTCATATTCCATCCTAATTGCCTAACATTGGCTTTCAAAGTTTTCAGGATTGGCCCATTTTGAACAAAAAGCCTCAAATCATGAACAAAGCGTGCAATTTACGTGAAATCTTTCACAGACGTTCCTACTAGGCTGAGGAATATATCCCACCCTTTTCACATTGGCCTGTTATAGCGCCACCAACAGGTGGATTTTTGCAAAACACATTTTTGGAACAAAATGCCTCAAATCATCCAATTGCCATCCAAGGCGTATACGAAATGGCACCCTTTTCACATTGGCCTATTAGAGCGCCACCAGGAGGCCACAACCTGACCTGCCCTGGAGGACACCTGTGCCCCGAGGGGCACTTTATCTAGTTCCAAATGTGGCCACAATATTATTCCAAATGTTTTCCAAATAGTAGATCTACAGCACGTCACGACTTGTGACGCAACACATTGTGTGTGTGACCTACGGTATATAGTGCAAAAAACTGCTTGTGATACTATATTAAACTCATTTTTCTGGGGACCCCCTGGGAGCACGATGTACTCAAATGTTTTTCCTAAGTAAAATTATCACTACGGAAATGCAGAAATAAGGGCCTTGCAAACGTGAAGCGAGGAATGCAGGCGTTGTTGCTTTGGATCAACGACAGGTCTCCTCCAGGTCTGTTGAAGAGGGTGGCGCAACAACGCAAGAGTAAAAACAAAAAGCGAAACAGAATCCAGGTCTGGTGAGTCGTGGGCGTGTGCACGTAACGAGCACACGCGTTAGGGCATTCACTTCTAGTCATTTTTACTAGTCGACTAGTTCTTTAACTGCCTATTATTTTTTTTGGAAATAAATATTTGTACATTGAAAAACTGTGTACATGGTGACTATAACTATAATCTACCTGATCTTGAGGCCTACAAAATCGGGAAAAATTAAAAAATATATAAACTTTTCTTTTTTTTTCTTTTTTAATCAACTAGTCAACTAGTACCAACAAGGTCGACTAGTGGATTTACTAGTCGACTAGTAAACTAGTCGACTAGTAAACTAGTCGACTAGTTGCTTAATGCCCTAACGTGCGCAACAAATTCACGGGACCGCGCTCACGTAAATACTCTTGTGTTGCCGCACCGCCGACTTCTCAGAGCAAAAACGCAGGTCTCATTGAAAATGAACTATAGGCGCGTTTTATCACTCCCCGTTTGCAAGGCCCTATAGGAAGACCGGGATTCAAAAGTAAAAGTACAAAAGTATTGGCATCAAAATGTAGCAAAAGTAAAAGTACTCTATTGTGTAGAATGTCCCGTTTCAAGTTTTCAAAAGGACTGAAGTGGTTGACACCATGGATGCCCAGGGCGGAGATCTCCGTCAAGTTCAAGTTCATGGTCAAGTGCCCAAGGCGGAGATTGATAAATAGGACGGAGATTAATGATATCAAAACCGATCGCATCGCTCCACAGCCTAGGAGCGCTTGTTGCCCAATCCTCGATGACGCGTCATCGAAAATGTTCCCTGTCTGTTTAGCTGACGAAAACGAAAATCTTAAAACGTTCATAACTCCCGATCTAAATCATCCCGTCTAATTCTGAAAAAAGATCCTGTGTTTGACGGCCTTCCGCGGTCCAGTCGCTAGTCGCGATAGATTTATTCTTACCTCCCGTTGTTGTCGATCGACTCTAGAGTGGTGTGGCTATTGTTAGCTGCTACACAGACATTCACAACAACTTCCGGTGCGCCGGTAAAAGTGGTCCGGGCACTATAAATTATGGGCACATTTTAGTAATGGATTAAATAGGTCCAGGCAAGCAAGTAACTATAGTAACTACAAAGTAACTAAGTTTTCAAATGAAAGCAGTGGAGTAAAAAGCACATTATTTGGATCTGAGATGTAGTAGTGGAGTAGAATTAATGAATTAAAATAAATAAATGGAAATACTCAAAGTGAAATATACAAATACTGTCGAAATTGTACTGAAGTACGTTAAATGAATACTTAAGTTACTTTTACACCACTGAGAAGAGGGAATGCTGGGGTTCAAGTGGTTAAACAGCGCTGATTCGTTTCGACGGACATTCCATTCTTCTGTGGCTGATAAAGCAGAAATGTGGTTTGGATCTCATTTTAATGGGATCCCAGCGAGTTGATTATTTCATTTCAAACGCATTAAAGAACACACTCTGACTCAGAACGCAACTCTTTTCGCCGCCGCGCTCGCCGCCTAAACACTGCGAACACTTAGCGTTCAGCAGCCGCCACGACCTTCTGATTAACCTTAGAATAACTTTCAGCCCAAGTGAACAATGAGGCGTTATTGTTCCAGCACCACCTCAGTGCTGCATGTCAGTGACGCACGCGCACACGCACGCACGCACGCACGCACTAAACACCAGTCTAGTTTTATAGCGCTGCAGCTTTTTCTCACATGCCTGTGAGGTTAGAGAGAAAGGGAGAGAGAGACAGAGTGTGTGTGTGTGTGTGTGTGTGTGTGTGTGTGTGTGTGTGTGTGTGTGTGTGTGTGTGTGTGTACGCACATATGTACGCACGTATATGTGTCATCAGCACTTTCAAACCTGCTGACCTGACATAAAAAGCCAGTGGCCGCAGAAAAGATCACTCTGTTTTATTCCTCCACCCCCCCCCCCCCCAAACACACACACACACACACACACACACACCCTAAACCCTGACTCAATAACATGTTAGTGCGTGCTTGCCTGTGTGCATGTGTGTGGTGTTTGTTATGCTTGTGTGTACTAACTAAGGGTGTGCGTGGATGCGACCGTGCATGCGTGCGTGTGTGAGCATGAATGTAACATGGCAGGGAGAGAGAGAGAGAGAGAGAGAGAGAGAGAGAGAGAGAGAGAGAGAGAGAGAGAGAGAGAGAGAGAGAGAGAGAGAGAAAGCCCTCAGTAGCAGTGTGTTTACACACGCGTTAACAAACCATTAACAGCCAACACACATCTCATTAGCATCCCAGTCAAGAGCCATGCACACGTATGTTAGCGTGTGTGTGTGTGTGTGTGTGTGTGTGTGTGTGTGCGCGCGCGTGCGCGAGCCTGACTGTTTACATTTGTGAGATAAAGAGTAAATAAGAGGACAAGCAGGGAACGTTAAGGAGCAACATGGAGAGAAAATAAGAGGACGGAAGAGAGGGGAGTGTGTGTGCATGTGCGCGCACACTATGTGTGTGCGCGTGTGCGTGCGTGTGTGGTTCCTGGCTGAGCAGGCTCCTCTCTATTTTTAGAGCTGTGGCTCCTTCCTGTTTCTGGAACTCAACCATCACACCAGAAAGGGGAGGGGGAGGGGGGGCATAGGGGGAGAGAGAGAGAGAGAGAGAGAGAGAGAGAGAGAGAGAGAGAGGGGGGGGGGGGCAAAAGAAAGGGAAAATGGAGAGGGTGAAACCAAGAGAGAGGGGAGGAAGTCAGTGTGAGGGAGGGAAATAAATCAACAGTTCCAGTGTGTGTCTCTCTCTCCCTCTCTCTCTCTCTCTCTCTCTCTCCTATGACACAGGCTAGTCCAGGCGCGACGTGTAAACTGTGAAGCCAGCGAGAGGGAAGAGTCGGGGAGTCAACAAACACTGGACAGTGGACACCATTCAAGCCATTATAAAGTCTACTAATGTTTCGGGTTGAAAAAAAAAGTGTCATCATGCGACATTCTTTCACCGGGAGCATTAAATGAGGCTTAAGTTTAGTGTCCCCCCCCCCCCCCCTGGTTCGTTGGTTGTCACGGTAACATATTTGTCTGCCGTTCTTCAAAAGCCTCGTTAGCGTTTCCTCATTAACCCATTCAGGACCAGAAACCAGATGCTACAAAATGTCTTCGAAATCCTGACAGTTCTCGGGAAAAACCCTGCGTTTCTAATGTCAGTGGTTCTCAAACTATTACATGTCAAGGACCCGCAGAATTATATGCATTTGGCCCCCCGACAACCTCCTGAAAATATGTTGTTCCAGGCCCCAGAAGCAAAGATTTGAGTTAAAAACGTTCACTGTGATAAACTATAGGCTATATTCAAAGATTCGCGCCACTTTATCGCGATTTTTCAAAAATAGCAGATCTACAAGCTCATAGCGCGGAACTTAGTGTCGCGCTATGAGCTTGTAGATCTGCTATTTCACAGCTAAAGTTTAAAATGACGGTGGTAAAGTGGTAAAACGCTAAGGACGACACCGACGCGTTCCCGTCCTGAATAGGTTAAAACCAGACACAAAACTACAGCTATAGCTTTGCAGCTGGCTCTCAAAATAAAGAAATACCTCCCTCCCTCCCTCCCTCCCTCTGTCTCTTTCTTTCTGTTCTTGCTTAGTGACCAAAAAAAAAAAACGAAATTACTTTAACTGTGAAAGGAACCATTTGAAAGAAGTAGAACTGAACATGGGACGACCTCAGGTTGGATGGCGTTCGTCGGCCAGTCAACTTTAACACGAATAAGGGAGATTAGAAAAATGCAAAACAAAAAAAAAAGAGAGAGGAAGAGAGTTAAAGAGAGAGTGGAGTGGAGGGAATAATCTTGGTTCCCAAAGCCAGATGGTCACCAGGAGGGGCCTTGACAGCTGTGTGTGTGTGTGTGTGTGTGTGTGTGTGTGTGTGTGTGTGTGTGTGTGTGTGTGTGTGTGTGTGTGTGTGTGTGTGTGTGTGTGTGCATGTGCGCGTGTGTGTGCGTGGCTGCGCGTGGCAGCAGCTTGTGTTCAACACCTGTCCTGGGACTTGGTGACAAAGGCAAAACGCAAAAAAGGCCGGTTAGATCAACTCTGACTAAACTAAAGAGCAACAGGCCTCCCAGAGACCAACACACAAAGCCACACAAACAATCACACCACTATAGCGCTCTCTCTCTCTCCAGCTGCTAATGCTGCTAGCCTTTTTTGGCCGCTATAGTGCTACTACTGTAGCGGTATAGCGCACAAACCACGATTCAGGAGAAGATGGATATCTGGCTCAATGCGCGAGAGAGCACACAGTACTTCTACGTTCTTTTATTCTAGTTTTTAACCCATTTTGGACTGAGGTCGATAAAAAAAGGCTTCTAAATCATAACATTTTTCTGAAAAAAAACATGTTTCTATGAGTGGTGCTCAACCTTTTTCATGTCAATGACCCCCAGAATTATCTCTATTGGGCCACGGACCCCCATCTCAAAATATGTAGTTCCAGGGACCCCCCCAGAAGCCAATATTTTAGTTAAAAATGTTCGCTCTGAAAGAATATATATTCAAAGATTTGCACCACATTTTCACGACTTTTCAAAAATAGCAGACCTACAAGCTCGTAGCGCGCCACTCGGTGGCGCGGTATGAGCTTGTAGATCTGCTATTTCTCAACAGCTAAAGCATAACACAATGCTAACACCAAAAGGCCGTTCCCGCCCAAAATGGGTTAAGCAAAAGAAAAGAGAATTCCACCTCGGTGTGTTCTCCACATGGAGCCATTTCTATCGTCACATGCTGGGGTTGATAACTGCAGCCAAAACCAACAAAATGAAATGTGTGCTGTGTCTGTGTCTGTGTGTGTGTGCGTGTTCATTTTTCTGTGTGCGAGTGTGTGTTCTCTCCACCAGGGGGCTCTTCCGATTGGCTAGGTCAGCTGATGTGCCACAGAAAGCAAGCATACGATTGGCTGATTCAAGCCCCAGTCGGCATGTGCCTCTGCCGGAGCCTGTCGTGAGGGCAGACTGGTGTACACACAGTCTCACACGCGCACACACACACACAAACACACACACACACACACACACGCACACACAGGCACGCACACAGTCTCACACACACACACACAGTCTCACACACACACACAGTCTCTCTCACACACACACACACACGCAGATTTACTGATGCTCTGCTGGCAGGAACGACAGTTTTTTTTCCTCCCTTTCCACTAGTTTTCTACTCTGCTGCCTCTGAACTGAGAGAGAGAGAGAGAGAGAGAGAGAGAGAGAGAGAGGGAGAGAGAGAGAGAGAGAGAGAGAACAGAGAGACAGAGAGAGAGACAGAGAGAGAGAGGCTGCTATGGTAACAGATCGCGGTGGCAGAGAGTGGAAGGCCCCTGATGGCTACTTGGCAGCAGAAACAGAGTCCCACTGGCCGTGTGTGTGCGCGCACGCACCAGAGGACATACTTATGAGGAAAGTGTGGCCGTGTGTATACCTATCCTATAGCTAGAATGAACCAGCTGGGCTGGTGTGCGTGTGCGCGCGTGCGTGCGTGCGTGCGTGTGTGTGTGCGTGCATGCGCTCCAGATGTCCTTAGTCATACAGATCAATAGCCGCACAAGAACACATCCCACTGATTTGAGTCACGACAGTCAACCATGTCTCTCAAAAGGACACTCTAAAGCCCTAACCACACTAAAGGGTCGAGACGGTTTTCAGCGTTGTCCCTGCGGGGCGATATGTCCTCTTGCACGTCGTCCATAGTGACTCAACGCATGGAATTCAATGGCCCCAAACCACACCAAAAGGGTCGAGAGACGGTTTTAGCGTTAACTCCTTGCAACCGTTCGGACCTACAAGGAGTTGCATGGTGACACTTTGGTGTGGTCGTCTCCGCTTCAAACATTCTTCTCATTTTCACTTTTTGCATTTGATTCTGTCTTCCCCTGCAGGCACCTTTTACTTTTTCTTTGGTTTCCACTTGCTATGCCCTCGTTTCCCCCACACTCTATCTCTCTCGCTCTCTCCCCAAACAATGTTGTGGTAAACGGTAGGAAAGCGACTGTGCATTGCGGCCATTTCTTTTTTTTATGTACAATATTCAAAAGAGGATCTCTGAAGTAGCGCTCAAGTCAAACAAACTACACACGCGGAAAAGGGCAACATGGGAAACTGACGACGCATCCGAGGCCTGGGCAAGGATTCAAGGAATAGCATGTCTGACTAACAGTCCTACAGTCATGACACCCGACACCCTACCCCAAAACCTAACCTCACAGGAAGCCACGGGTTAGTTTTAACCTGCCATGGGATAGTTGTAACTCATCGCGCATGTCTGGAGCCACGCCACAGGTTAGTTTTAACCTGCCGCGCATGTCGGGAGCCAGGGGTGAGTTTTAACCCGCAGCACGGGTTAGTTGTAACCGGCAGCGGATGTCTGGAGCGACGGCGTTGTCGAACCAATGCCCATTGGACTGTTAGTACGTCTAACCTGGATGATCCTGCCAGTAGCATATGCTGGTCTCAAAGATTAAGCCACCCCGCTGTGTGCTAATGGCATCAGGGATCTTTGCAGGACTACACTTTTCACTTTTCAGTGAAGCTAACCTTGGTTTTTCCCGGTTTGGTTTGGTTTTGTTTTCTAAATGAAACCATTTTGCTCAAACAACAACGGATTTCCTTTTTGTAGGATAACCATGGTGTAATAATGCATCGTTTAACCCATTTTGGGCGGGAACAAGCTCATAGCGCGCCACCGAGTGGCGCGCTACGAGCTTGTAGATCTGCTATTTTTGAAAAGTCGTGAAAATGTGGCGCACATCGTTGAATATATATTTCAGAGCGAACATTTTTAACTAAAATATTGGCTTCTAGGGGGGTCCCTGGAACTACATATTTTGAGATGGGGGTCCGTGGCCCAATAGAGATAATTCTGGGGGTCCTTGACATGAAAAAGGTTGAGCACCACTGACATAGAAACATGGGTTTTTCAGATTTCTTTTAAGATTTAGAAGCCTTTTTTTTAATCGACCTCAGTCCAAAATGGGTTTAAACGTCAGTGACATTAGTCACTGTGCACAACCCTAAAAACTAAAAACACCCAACTTCTGAACCTATCATTTTATTTATTCATTTATTCACAACAGACTGCAACAGTAGAAATGTTTTTATGGTATTACTAGCATAATAGTTCATAACAATAATCAATTGGATCCCTCGTACAGATTATTCATTCAATCCACTGACATTTTGACAACTGACCATTCCCAACCAATTAATTTCCAATTTATTCCGTCAGTTAGTCAAACCCCTGACAGTTGGCCAAACTATTCTGTGGTTGTTGGCAACCGGAGGTTGATGACATGGAGCGCCGTTCCCCGTCAACTACCAAACATGACCTAGGACTGCTGTCAGTCATCGTAATACCTCAATTAATGGTAAATGGTAAATGGTGCATTTATATAGCGCCTTTATCCAAGGCGCTTTACAGAGATTGTGCATCAATTCACCCATTCACACACCGATGGCAGCGGAAACCATGCAAGGCACCAACCAGCACATCAGGAGCAATTAGGGGTTCAGTGTCTTGCTCAAGGACACTTCGACACCAACTCTGGGGGAGCCCGGGTTCGAACTGGCAACCTTGCGGTTACCATCCAGCCACTCTACCCCTGAGCCACCGCCGCCCCTAATTCTAATAGTAAATACCCATACGGTACTGTGGCTAGCAAACATCTCAGTATGCCGATGGACAGTATGAAGCGATTGCCTTAAAAGTGTAACAAAGAAAGGAAGTTCCATTCGTCTTGTTTTCCCCTCCCTCCCTCCCTCCCTCCTTCCCTCCTGCCCAATCTCTCTTCACTTTCCCTCTCTCTAATTTTCTCTGAGCATATCTAGGTCATGCAGTTGTAGACTGCTGTTGCTGCCATGTGGTTCTTTGAAAGTGCCAGTATAAGTGCCTGCGCGCGTGACACGCAAGTGCGCGCGTTTGCTTGGATGTGTGTGTGCGTGCGTGCGTGCGGTTGTGTGTGCGCGTGGGTGCGTGCGTGCGTGCGTGCGTGCGTGCGTGCGTGCATGCGTGCGTGCGTGTGTTTACACAGCCTAAATACACATTTCATATAAACCTGGAAAGAACAAAGTCCAATTCGGCATGTGTGCATTTAGGAAACAACAAACTCAAGTACGCACACACACGTGTGTTCCGAGCACGCAAGCGACACTTCACTCAAGTCGGTCTCGTCTATGAATCTGAATATTTTGTTTCACCCAGTTTTTGCCACATAAACCTAATCTAAAGAAAGCAGACAAACGCTACATTTGTCTCGCGTATACGTACTTTCATCCCCTCATTCTCACTCGCGTCAAAGTCAAGTGTCCTTCCTGGGTAACAAGTAGGCATATGGAGCATAACCCATTTTGGGGCGGGAACCCCTTTTGGTGTTAGCATTATGTTATGCTTCAGCTATTGAAAAATAGCAGATCTACAAGCTCATAGCGCGCCACCGAGTGGCGCGCTACGAGCTTGTAGGTCTGCTATTTTTGAAAAACCCGACATAGCTTTTTCAGAAAACTGTCAGGATTTAGAAGACAATTTTAGAATCTGATCTCAGGTCAAAATGGGATAATCTATATGAGCTGCCTATTTGAGAGCCCATTCCTGTATCCCACCTAGGAATGCTCCGATCTTGTGCGTGGGAAAAAAATTTAATATTTCCAAAATAATTATTATGTTAAAACCCACGTAAAAACTGTTCCTGTGTGTGTGGGGAGGAAGGGGAGAATGTTTAGGCCTGTCACAAAGATGCAAAATGATATTATACTATATTAGACCTGTACGTGCCCGTCGGCCAACCGGACTACTTGGGAACGATACAACTTGGGAACCTAATAATACCCGTCGTCATAGGACCCGTTTTAACTATCCGTCTGTGTCCCTTTTTGTGCCAATACTGTATATGGAGATCTCTGTAGTATGCAATACCCGTTGACCCATTTTAACTGTCTAGCATGTGTCCCACATGGAGATCTCTGTATCTGCCCGTCTTGCCTGTGTCTGAAGAGTGCAAACTGACTGTCAAAACTGGACTGGTTAAGTAATCAATTGGCAGGTGTGGGGTTGCCATGGCAATCAATTGGCTGAGGCAGAGGCTGGAATTTTGCACAGGTGAGGGGACTTGGACTCATTAGGTCCACTGGGCAGAGCCTGGGACCAGAGCCTTTTGTGGTCTTTCTGGACGACCACGCGTGTGTCAAATTTGAAGTCGGTGCGGGGCAAGCGGTTCTCGAGTTACGTGGATTACAACCGTACACACACACACACACACACACACACACGCGCACACAGACACACACACACACAGAGACATGGCGCATTTATAGTTAGACTAGACCTGTACGTGCCCGTCGGCTACCGGCCTACTTGAGAACGATGCAACGTGGGAACCTAATAATACCCGTTGTCAACTTGTCATGTCACCCGTTTTAACTATCTGTCTGTGTCCCTTTTGTGCCCATGCTGTATATGGAGATCTCTGTATCTGTCTGCCTGAAGAGTGCTGCAAACTGACTGTGAAAAGTCTCACGATTCTACAAAATGTCTTCTGAATCATGACAGATTTCTGAAAAACCTAGGTTTCTATGTCAGTGGTTCTCAAACTATTTCATGTCAAGGACCCTAATATATGTAATTGGCCGCCGACCCCCATCTGAAAATATGTTGTTCCAGGGACCCACCCCCCCCCAGAAGCAAATATTTGAATTAAAAAATGTTTGCTGTGAAAGAATGTTAAAAAATGTGCACGTTTTCACGATTTTTCCAAAAATAGCAGATCTACAAGCTCGTAGCGCGGCATAGCTAAAAGTATAAAATAATGCTTTGAATAACACCAAAAAGGGTTCCCGCCCCGAAGGATGTTAACTCCGAGATGAATCAACTCTCAGGATGTTACCGCGTCTCCTTTTTGCATCATTCCTCTCTCAGACCCCGTCTGGAGATGTTTCGCTATGGAAGAAAAGCAATTGATATCATGTATAACAGCTCGTTCCTTCAATAAGGTATAGGTAGGCTACTGCTGCAACGCTGCATCAGTTGCAGCCATGAAAGTGGGCTGTCAAAATCATTCCATTCTGTGTGTCCACATGTACCACATTTTTCCTTAACACAATCAGTGCCGGAAGTCCTTCAAAATAGGAGCTCTGGGGTGCCGGAACAACATGGCCGCTTTTACTCGGAAACCCATGACCCCGGAAACAATCCACTAAAAAAGTTTACTTTACATAGCTAGTTTACATTGCAATCGTTTTAGTTTATACGATATATGATCCAAAAAGCGTTCATATTTTGCGGGAGACGGATGAGGAGCAGAAATGAAGCGCCAGTATATCGATCCGTTCAACACCACGGAGAGAGCGCCCTGGATTAGGAGAGACGAGTCATTCTTTCCGCCGCGCTAACGGCCAAGTCAATGGTAAGCTAACAATTGCCTAGAGTGTAGCATACGGTAGCCGAAAGGCGAACTGACAAACAAAAAAAAAGGAAAAAAATCAGAATATTCTTATCTCGCCCAGTATCATTGAGGATGCGCTAGGACGTCCTCAGACGTCGGATGTACGCGTCGTTTGGGACCCCTAGGACGTGTGGCGACGTCCTATGTACGGAAACGGTTAAAGGCGTAGTGAAATGAAAAATACGTTTTTCACACTTTGACCATATCCGTGGTCATCATATGGGCATACCTAACCATGGATATCAAAAGTCCATAAAAATTGAATTTGTATTACTTCCTGAAAATGAAAACATACTGCGTGATGACGTGTCGAGGCCCACATCGATAAAAGCCAATAAAAATTAAGCTCACCCGTTTAATTCCCCATATGTGCGCATCCATCCAGCACAGCTGCTACTTTATTTTACAGAAATCCTCCGTTTTTATTCCAATTCAAGATAACATCCAGAGTAGAGAAAACATTATAGGGTAGAAATAAGCCACATAACAGTAAACTGGTACAGCTGGCCGACCATCTGACTCGTAAACAAACACACACCATGCGTACTGCGTGTAGCATAGCTAGCTACCGTCCCTAGCTACCGTCCCATCGCCTGAAGGGATGCGACGCTCTGATTGGTTCAGAAACTTCAAAAAAGGTGTTTCAACTTGAAACCGTCTGAAACTTCAAAATAAAATGTCCACCATTTCCGTTTCACTACGCCTTTAACACAATCAAGCTCGGGGTGCTGGGCAGATATGGCAGCTTTTACACTCTGAAAGCCGGGGGCTTCCGTTCCGTACAAAAACCGGGAGGCATAATGTCGCTTGCTTTACCTCGCTATGATTATACGATCGAGTTTCTCTAGAAGCGTTAAATTACGGGGGCGAGAGAGGCATGTTGAAGTCAGAAATGAAGACGGAAGCATAGCCATCTGGTCAAAACCAGGGAGTGCTCCCTAGATTACGCGTGGCGAGCCTTTATTTCTGATCGCAGGGAAGTGAATGGCAGCGCACATGCCCGAAAAGCAAGGAGTACATTGCAGAAGGATAGGCCAACCCCCCAAATATTTGTACATTTGAAAACTGTGTACATGGGTGACTATAACTACAATCTACCTGATCTTGAGGCCTACACAATCGAAAAATAAATAAATAAAACTTTTTTTTCCTTCTTATCAACTAGTCAACCAACAAGGTAGACCAGTGGATTTACTAGTCGACTAGTTGCTTAACCCATTTTGGGCGGGAACCCCTTTTGGTGTTAGCATTATGTTATGCTTTAGCTATTGAAAAATAGCAGATCTACAAGCTCATAGCGCGCCACCGAGTGGCACGCTACGAGCTTGTAGGTCTGCTATTTTTGAAAAATCGACATAGAAACATAGCTTTTAGAATCTGATCTCAGGTCAAAATGGGTTAATGCCCCCCTGGCTCATGGACTAAGAACTGGTTCTGAACTGAGCCGGTTCCTAACCGGTGGATCTGTAGAGGTAGAGCCATCATTACCTCAGTGTGCCAGTATTGATCCACTGCCCCTCCATGCGTGTGTGTGTGCGTGCGTGCATCCATGTTTGTGAGCGTGCGTGTGTTATTTTAAGTCACTCAGACCTGTAATCAGCGTGTTGATGATAGTTATCCCCAAGGCGACAGGCTCTGCATGCTTATTCCAAGACCGTAGATATACCAGCGACAGAGTGGCAACACACACACGCGCACACGCACGCACGCACGCACGCTCTGTGTGCGCGCGTGTGTGTGTGTGCGCACGTGATGGCTCACCATGCTGTGTGTGTGTGCGCGCATGCACATCTCTTCAGGCTCGTGATTAGAGGACTCCAAAATTGAGACTCATCAAAGACAGCTCAACAGTTGGTTAGATTGTGTGTGTGTGTGTGTGTGTGTGTGTGTGTGTGTGCGTGCGTATGGAAGTCACCCTGTCTGGATGTGTGTTTATGTTATGTGCGTTGGGCAGCACTGTAATCACACAGCAGGCAGGGCAGGGACACTGTCTGTGCATCTACTGTAGCGGCCCTGCGTCGTCTATTGATACGTTTTACATTGACCACATATAAACATTATGAGTGTGCGTGTGAGTGCGTGTGTGTGTGTGTGCGTGCGTGTGTGCGTAGTCATCTCCCATGTAAGTTAGACGGTGTGGCTTAAGGCAGTGACTGACTCGGACAAATGACTTCTACATCTCCCCTGCAATATACATCAGGCATTTTATATTCCTATCAGACGGATGGCAACCACCTCATCACGCGCGCACACACACACACACACAAAGTACAGGTGTACCACTACAGTACAGGCAAATCCCTGTGTGTGTGTGTGCGTGCGCACGAATGTGCCAATATGGATAAGTCCTATTTGGCAGCATTGAAAAAGATGCATTTCAGAGGTAAATGACATCATTACCATATAAATGACTTTCAGCCAGACACATCTGCTAATGCTGCCGCGACACACACACACACACACACACACACACACACACACACACACACACACACACACACACACACACACACACACACACACACACACACACACACACACACACACACACACACACACACACACACACACACACACACACACACACACACACACACCTCCAAGAGATGGGTCAAATGTGGAGAACATATCTCGCAGTGTTTTAGTGACAAATAGTCAGACTTTAACCTTAAAAAAGGTACATTAAAACCCTACAAGATAGCCATTAAATGCATGGCTAGCAAGCAAGCAATGCAGCTGCAGCTAATAAACTTCATAACGAGTGCATTGGATCACTGGTTCCAAAACTTTTTCATGTCAAGGACCCCCAAATTTACACTAATTAGCCCCGTGGACCCCCATTTGAAAAGACATGCCAGGGACCCCATAAGAGAAGGTTTGTACGGCTCTAGCAGTGATTCTCAACCCGTTATAATTACAAGGACACCCAGTGGGACATGCATCCGTTTACGGACCCCCATTTAAAGGAGCATTCAGTGATTTGGGTGATTTGGAAAAAAACCTGGTCCACCCGGTAACAAGATGTGCACATGCACACGCTCTACAGTGGGGGAAGTACAACAGACCAACAGCACGTGCACCAATGCCCGCCCCACTCGATCATGATTGGAAGAAGGCCCCTCTCATCCTGATTGGATGAAGGTTCTGCCACCCAAAGCCCAAACCGAAACTAGGGTTTTTTGACCCCAGGGGCTCACTGGGGACATAACTCCTTATATGGTCAGCACACTTTATAGTAGGGAGGATTATCCAAAAAATAAGAAAAAATAAGTGATATTTGAATTAAGTGAAATCACTGAATATACCTTTAATGGAATTTCTATCTCTGGGACCCCAACTTTTATTGTAAAATCAATGTTAATTTGAACTCTGAGAGTGTACGCATGGAACCAAATGGACCCATCAGGGGCGGCGGTGGCTCAGGGGTAGAGTGACCGGATGGGAACGCCAAGGTTCCCAGTTGCTCTATTTTCTTTCCATTTTTCAAAGGATCCCCAAAAAACACAAAAAATGTTATGTTATGTGCATTTAAATGATCATATTGGAGGCTTAAAATTATTGTATTTGAAAGAAAACTATGGTACAAACAAAAGAGAGATAAGTAAATAGTAAATATGTAATTAGTGTAAACAAACATGCATGGAAGGAGGAGACTTCCTGGACCTTGCACAAATAAAAGCCTGAAATTGGACTGGAAAGACTGGCGTTATTTTGGTGCTGTGATTGTGACCTTGCACAAATAAAAGCCTGAAATTGGACTGTTATTTTGGTGCTGTGATTGTAAACAGATAAACCAGCTATAGACGAATTCCGAAACGGGTCTCATGGTCGCAGCTTACGTAAACTAAGCATTTAAAGTACGAGGTATAAAGTACGGCAGCCTTGTGTTCATAAAACAGAATGATTGGGTATTGGGTAAGACTGACGTTATGTATCTTTCAGGACCTTTCACTGCTTCGTCTCAACCATTACTCTATGGCTCTGGTCTCAGCCACCGCGGTGGATATTTTCTGTTTGTTTTTGTTTTATTATGTTGCCACTACTGTTGGAGCAGCCATAAACTACACAGGTTCATCCCGATGTTCTGGGCATCTTTGTAATGTTAGTGTTAGTAAAAAGCAGGTAAAAGAGTAACGTTTGAGGCAGACTAACATCAGTCACTATACCGTTCACTGTAGTAGAAGAGGTGCGCCTGGTGAGGGTTTAAACCCCGCAGCTACGTCGAGTCCGCCTACAGGAAATACGTAAGCTGCGACCATGAGACCCGTTTCTGAATTTGTCTATACCCAACATAACAAGGTCTCATTTTCACCATCCTCCTCTTAACCCATTTTGACCTGAGGACGATTGTACAAATGTCTTCTAAATCCTGACAGTTTTCTGAAATACCTATGTTTCTATATAAATGGTGGTCAATATTTCATCTCAAGGACCCCAAAAAGTATATATATAATTGGCCGCCGACCCCCATCTGGAAATATGTTGTTCCAGGGACCTCCCCGGAAGCAAAGATTTGAGTTAAAAACGTTCACTCTGAATGAATATATATATATTCAAAGATTTGCGCCACATTTTCACGATTTTTCTAAAATAGCAGACCTACAAGCTCGTAGCGCGGCACTCGGTGCCGCGCTATGAGCTTGCAGATCTGCTATTTTTCAATAGCTAAAGTGTAACATAATGCTTGAAACACCAACAGGGGTTCCCCCTTCCTGAATGGGGTTAAATAAAGTCAGAAAAGTGTTTAATGAACCCGCGTGTATTTTGGACAGAGCCTCTGCCTACTCTCAGATTGGTTCGCACATGGGAGCTGCCCAGTGCAACCTTCAGCCTTCAGCCACACAAGATATTATAAAGGTTAACCCTGTTTAGACACGAGGCCGATTCTAAAAAAAAATAAAAACATGGCTTCTAAATCCCAACAGTTTTCTGAAAAACCATATGATTCTATTTCTATGTCAGTGGTTCTCAAGCATTTTCATGTCAAGGACCCCCAGAATTATCTGTATTTGGCCGCCGACCCCCCCCCCCCCCCCCCCATCTGAAAATATGTTGTTCCAGGGAGCTCCAAGAAGACGGCAGATCTACAAAGCTTGTAGTGCCGCACTCGGTGCCGCGCTATGAGCTTGTAGATCTGCTATTTTTCAAAAGCTAAAGTTTAAAATAATGGTTAAAAGTGGTTAAATGCTAAAGCGACACGTCCAATGAGTTAACCCATTTAGACCCGATTTAAATCCTGACAGTTTTATGAAAGACCTGATGTTTCTATATCAGTGGTTCTCAAAACATTTTCATGTCAATGATCTGCAATTGGCCGCCGACCCCCATCTGAAAATATGTGGTTCCAGGGACCCCCCCGCCCCCAGAAGCAAAGATTTGAGTTAAAAACGTTCGCTCTGAAAGAATATATATTCAAAGATTTGCGTCACATTTTCACGACTTTTCAAAAATAGACCTACAAGCTCGTAGCGCGGCACCGAGTGCCTCGCTACAAGCTAGGTCTGCTATTTTTCAATAGCTAAAGTATAACATAATGCTTAAAACACCAAAAGGGGTTCCCGCCCAAAATGGGTTAATCAAATCTTGTGATTGGCATATATATGGACTAAATAGCTATTCACGAGATATCGTGAATCGTATAGGTGATCGGTTTATTTTTCAAACAGTTATATGAGGCGATCTAAAAAACCCCTATGGAGATTACAATGCAAATAAAAAGTACACGAACCTGGGGACCGACGCCCTCTACTGACAGTGACGTCAGGACTTCGGTGCTCTATAGGAACATGTCAAAAGAAACATGGCTTCAAAATCCCAACAGTTTTCTGAAAAACCTATGATTCTATTTCTATGTCAGTGGTTCTCAAGCATTTCCATGTCAAGGACCCCCAGAATTATCTGTGTTTACATTTAGTAACATATTTGTATTTATCGACCACTTTTCACTGGTAATCAATTGCCCTTTACATTCATTAAAAAATAATTTTGATCCATCCATAAAATGAATGAATGCATTTTCCTTCCATGTACAGTAGAGGAAATATTGTGAATCACACACAGCTGTGTGGAAACGAGGCGTTAACCCATTCTGGGCGGGAACCCCTTTGTGTTTTCAGCATTATGTTATACTTGAGCTATTGAAAAATAGCAGATCTACAAGCTCATAGCGCACCACCGAGTGGCGCGCTACGAGCTTGTAGGTCTGCTATTTTTGAAAAATCGTGACAATGTGGCGCAAATCTTTGAATGTATATTCTTTTCGGAGCGAGAGATTTGAACTCAAATATTAGCTTCCCCGGGTCCCTGGAACAACATATTTTAAGATGGGAGTTGGAGGCCAAATACATATCATTTTTGGGGTGTCCTTGACATGAAATAGTTTGAGAAACCACTGACATAGAAACATGGGTTTTTTCAGAAAACTGTCCATGATGTAGAAGACATTTTTAGAATCTGATCTCAGGTCTAAATGGGTTAAGATGTAAAGCCCGGTCCCCGCTCCGCCACCTGTTCGTTTCACACATCCATCAATTCACATCCACAAAGAGTCATTCCCCGACAACGCTGAATGACTCTTTGTGATGTCGTGTTGTGTCAAGCCCCGTTAGTGGCTACTGCAGCCGGGGCCAATGTCATGTCATTATGAATCCCACCAACGTTCGAGGATATAGACCCGCCTCGCCATGTGTCTGATTGGCTCCCTGGGAGGCATAGTTTTTTTACTGCGGTCGGTTTTATTTATTAAACATCATACATTTGGGAGAAACTAAAATGAATAATAAAACATGTTATCAGAATCGGTGTCTGCCGCATCCCTCTTCTACGCTGCTGCTGCTGCTGTTGGAACGCGCCGTTTAAAATTGATTGATTGAAAATTTGTATTTAACAGTTTGTAGAATGGATCCAGTTCAAGGAAAGTACAAAATCTGCTAAGAGGATAAAACCAGAAAAAAGCACTAAGACTTGTTTATGTAAGGGGTCCTCCATTTTCAATTCCTCCAAACATTTAAAGACATACAAACATACACTTCTATGCAAAAATACAGAGCTCACAGCTGCAGATTTTCCCCCTGACTGCGTGTGAAGGGGTTTCACCAGCCAGGAAGGTGTAGTTTTTCTCCTGACTGCGTGTGAGGGGTTTCACCATTTAGGTGTAGTTTTTCTCCTGACTGCGTGTGAGGGGTTTCACCATTTAGGTGTAGTTTTTCTCATGTGAGGGGTTTCACCAGGAAGGTGTAGTTTTTCTCCTGAATGCGTGTGAGGGGTTTCACCATTTAGGTGTAGTTTTTCTCCTGACTGCGTGTGAGGGGTTTCACCATTTAGGTGTAGTTTTTCTCCTGACTGCGTGTGAGGGGTTTCACCATTTAGGTGTAGTTTTCCCCTGACTGCGTGTGAGGGGTTTCACCAGGAAGGTGTAGTTTTCTCCCTGACTGCGTGTGAAGGGGTTTCACCAGCCAGGAAGGTGTAGTTTTTCTCCTGACTGCGTGTGAGGGGTTTCACCATTTAGGTGTAGTTTTCCCCTGACTGCGTGTGAGGGGTTTCACCAGGAAGGTGTAGTTTTCTCCCTGACTGCGTGTGAAGGGGTTTCACCAGCCAGGAAGGTGTAGTTTTTCTCCTGACTGCGTGTGAGGGGTTTCACCATTTAGGTGTAGTTTTTCTCCTGACTGCGTGTGAGGGGTTTCACCATTTAGGTGTAGTTTTCCCCTGACTGCGTGTGAGGGGTTTCACCAGGAAGGTGTAGTTTTCTCCCTGACTGCGTGTGAGGGGTTTCACCATTTAGGTGTAGTTTTTCTCCTGACTGCGTGTGAGGGGTTTCACCATTTAGGTGTAGTTTTTCTCCTGACTGCGTGTGAGGGGTTTCACCAGGAAGGTGTAGTTTTCTCCCTGACTGCGTGTGAGGGGTTTCACCAGCCAGGAAGGTGTAGTTTTTCCCCTGACTGCGTGTGAGGGGTTTCACCATTTAGGTGTAGTTTTTCTCCTGACTGCGTGTGAGGGGTTTCACCAGCCAGAAAGGTGTAATTTTACTCCTGACTGCGTGTGAGGGGTTTCACCATTTAGGTGTAGTTTTCCCCTGACTGCGTGTGAGGGGTTTCACCATTTAAGCAGATTTTTACTTCCTGATTTGCAATTTCCGGCCAGATCGGCTTTCAAACTAAAAGGTACTCGCTGTTGAAAATGCATGTTGTTACCCTCCACCAGATGGCACTGTGGCGCTCCAATGAGTTAAAGAGTTGCATGTAATCCTGCCATTACGCCAAGTCCTCAGACGGCTAACGGGATCGACCGTTATGAATGCAAACATTCTGTGTTTGACTCCCGGCTCCCGCTGTGATCGTGTTATGTTGTGCTGTCACTTCCCCCCCACCCCCACCCCCCCCCACCCGTGTGTCACAATAAAGCAGGAATGCCATGAATATATAATAATAAAGGCACAATATCCTTGAAAAGGGAAGGTCGCTATAGCGAAAAAGGGCACCGTGGCAAATGCTAACATTAGCTAGTGGCTTCATTGTACAGACAGAGAGAGGAGAGGATTGGAGAGGAGGAGGAGGAGCGGCGCGGCGCGTCGCGGAGAGGGTGCGCAATGCTGACTGTTAGCAAAGCCGTGATGGCTGTTATTGTCCCTGTGAGTGGGATGGCTTTTATCTGGGCTTCCAAGCCCACAAAGAGAAGGACAGACAGAGAGGCGCAGAGAGAGAGAGAGACACACACAGAGAGAGAGGGGGGCGGGAGGGGAAGAGAGAGAGAGAACACAGACAGCCTGCGGCTTGCTCTCAACATCTCAATGACTACATGCACCCAGCTATCTTTCTTTCTTTCACCCTATTCTCTCCACTGGCCCTCTCTCTCTCTGTCGCTCCTCCTCCTCTCCCTCCCTCCCTCCTCATATCTCTCTCCTTCCCAACGCCCCCAGGCCATAAACATCCACACGTCACACACATGCCACAGAACACAATGCGAACATGCACGCACATGCAAGCGTGTGCGCGACACACACACACACACACACACACACACACACACACACACACACACACACACACACACACACACACACACACACACACACACACACACACACACACACACACACACACACACACACACACACACACACACACACACACACACACACACACACACACACACACACACACACACACACACACACACACACACACACACACACACACACACACCAGAGGACCGGCGGCAGGCTTTGTTCCAGAGCCCTGACTCTGGTGTCGAAAGGAGCCGTTCGTGCGGAAACTCTTACACACGTTTGCGCGTGCGCTCTCTCTCTCTCTCTCTCTCTCTCTCACACACACACACACACACACACACACACACACACACGCAAATATTCCCCCAGACTGTCGCTTCTTAACACCATCACTTATTCATGAGAGCGAACATTATAACAGGGCTCACCCTCTCCCTCCCCGTAGCATGTGTCTGCCTGTGTGTGTGTGTGCGAGCGCACGCGCGCATCTGTCTGTCTGTCTCTCTTGAGAGTGTGTGTGTGTGTGTGTGTGTGTGTGTGTGTGTGTGTGTGTGTGTGTGTGTGTGTGTGTGTGTGTGTGTGTGTGTGTGCGCATGTCAAACCCTGAGTGTTAGTTTAACTGCATATTCTCCGAGTTAAAATAACACAGGACTCTACGGTGTACATGCGCATCTGCACACAGTGCGCGCACACACACACACACACACAGGTGTCTGAGGCAGCGAGGCATTTGTCTATGTGTACATGTGTTGTAGGCTACAATGCATTTGTACATATATGTGTGCAGCATGCGTGTGTTTGATGCAGACCCCCGTGGGCGTGCATGCACGTGTGTGTGCGTGCGTGCATGCACGCGCGTGCGTGTGTGTGCATGCATGCGCGCCCGCATGTGCGTGCGTGCGTGTGTGCGTGCATGCGGGGGACGCAGAGACAGAGGTAGTTATTAATTATTTTAGCTCCTATTAGGAGGAACACGTCGAGTCCATTCCCCCGGAGACGTGTCATGAACGCCTCTTATTGTTCTCCCTCTGTCACACGGTGCTCGCTCACCCCTCCCTCTCTCTCTCTCTCTCTCACACGGTGCTCGCTCACCCCTCCCCTCTCTCTCTCACACGGTGCTCGCTCACCCCTCCCTCTCTCTCTCACACGGTGCTCGCTCACACCCCTCCCTCTCTCTCTCTCTCTCTCACACGGTGCTCGCTCACCCCTCCCTCTCTCTCTCACACGGTGCTCGCTCACCCCTCCCTCTCTCTCTCACACGGTGCTCGCTCACCCCTCCCATCTCTCTCTCTC